>NW_006408865.1:96907-104068 GCF_000296735.1 Chrysochloris asiatica | reverse complement strand
ACACACACACACACACACACACACACACACACATAGACTCCATATATATATTTGTTGTTAAGATTCAGTTCTCTGGATGTTCCTTCATAATCCCATAAACGCAGAGTGGATGAAAAACGAGGTTGCAAGTCTGTTCTACCTCGGTTCTCTTTTTATTGCCCTTGGCTCTTCCAGCTCTTTGTTCTCCTTTGGGCAGTTGCTGCTGGAACTGGTGCCTCTCTGCTAAATGGCATTTTAACCCTGGTATTCCCACAACTCTATGCTATTTCCTTAACTGACATTTGCATGGCAGATGGCGCAAATGGCCTAGCAAATATATACTGGGTCAATGTTAAAAACTGCCAGATTGATGGCTTTGTTGGCTGTGTGCCTCACAGCAGACACATGACTAGAAATTGTACAGAGGCTCAATTTTCCAGCCCAACTTGTGAGCTTTGTGTTCCTCCCTTTTCATGGGTGATCAGTAGGACAGGTGAAGATGGGACTCATCTGATTGACTTTACTTTTAAATAGACATTGATGTGGGCAGATGGGTTGGCACACGATGTATGAACTGGGAGCTAAATCATTCTACTTCTAATCCTGCCTGCTTCAGATTTGTTGAGGGATGGAAGCCAAAATCTTAACCTGTTCATTTCCAGTGTGTTTCACAGCACAATTCTAATCTTCTAACGAGTTGTCATGAAGCTAATCCCTTTAGCTGTTGCTGTTAAGTGCTGTTGAGGCAATTCTGACTCATTGTGACCCTGTACCGGGTTTCTGAGGAGGCCGCTTTGAACTGCTAACCTTGTAGTTCAAACTGACCATTCAGCCCAGTGCATTATCCTGCAGAGCCATACTGGGACTCCAACATTTTATCTAGGCAGCTAAAAAGGATAATTGTTGGAAGAACAAACCATTGACTTGACAGGATGGAATTGGAGATGGGAAAAGATGGTAGATGGATAGCAGGCTGGGCACTGTGTTGCTATCTTCAGTTGCAAAGTTATGATGAGTTTGAGTGCTCTAAATTTAAACTAGGCATTCAAATTTTCTAGACCATGCTTGAACTATTTGGCAAAGTAGGAAAATAGAAAGTATTTTATTTCACAGGTGTTAACTTGATGTAGAGCTTTTAAAGATATGGACATGTAAATTTAAATATATGGTGGGTTTCTATTTGTACTCTTGTCCCTGAGCACTGCAAATTTTAAGGGCTGGCTGATGTCAGTAAATTCAACTCGCAAAATAGTGTTGGGATGAAAAGGTGAGGGCAATTACATTTTGCCTATGTATTTAATCTATCTACAGTTGTTGTTGTTAAGTGCTGTTGAGTCATTTATGACTCATTGTGACCCTGTATTGGATTTCTGAAGAGTGCCTGGTGAGTTTGAACAGCCAACTGTGTGGTTCAAACTGGTCTTGCAGTCCAGTGCTTATCCTACACCACACCAGGACTACAGATGTTGTTGTTGTTATTGTTTAGTGCCATCAAATCGGTTCCAATCCATAGTAATCTTGTATAGGGTTTCCAAGGAGTAACTGATGAGCTTGAACTGCTGACCTTTTGGTTCAAACCAACTTTACAGTCCAGAGTATTAACCTGTAGCACCAGACCAGAAGACAAGCTAATATTACCTATGTATGTCTTACCAAGGATGCGTTCTAAATTTGTGTTTAAAATTAACCACATCAAGTCAATTCTGACTCATTAAAATTGGAAAGGTGAGTCCTGGTGTGCCTCTGAAGAATAGGCACTGGCCTGCTAACCACAACATCAGCAGGTCCAAACCACCAGTCCCTCCTCAGAAACCCTATGCAGGGTTGCTATGAGTCAGAAGTGATTCAAGGACACTTGACAATGAAAGCAACTGCTAAGTCAGGGAAATCTGAGTTATAGAGTAGTTTGAAAAGCAGCAGAGTTTTATTACATATTATCACCCAAACCGATGAGCAACTAAAAATTGCTAGGCTGAAGTCCTATGGACCTCCTTCAGTAAAAAGATTATTCACTTATTAATGGCTCTAGAAGAAAATAAGTACTCTTAAAGCACTTGAAAATAATATTTTCTAAAAAAAAAAACCTAAATATTTTTCTATGCTCTTGTATGTGGCTAATTTGCTTAGGTCATTTCCTCTCCTGACTTTTCTTTTCTTTTTTTTTTTTCAAAAGATAAATGTTATCTTCAGCCTAGTCTAAGTAATAATGATCACCAATGCCCAAATGAGTAGGGCCCAACTGGCAGGATTCTGTGGTATTGGTTTTTATATTGTGAGCATGACAGGGCAGGTAAGCTTCCAGATCCATTGTCATGTGTCCGAAGCCCTCCTCTAGGATACCTTCAGGAGAGAATAATCATGATAATGATTATTACAATTTACAGAGACATTTTATTGTTCTCTTTCAAATGATTTTAAAAATCCCACTATAAGCAGGAAGAAATTACATTCAGAGGGAAAACAAGAGCTTTATAGGCCATCTGCTTAGACTTTCAAATTTAAATTTTATACATAAGAGCACATTAGCTGTGGGGAAAAAAATGTGATCACATTTTTGTAGCTGTCTGAGCAATGAAGAAATTCCCCTCTTTGGGCTTTCTGAACGAACGTGAAAGAAGTCATTTTGCTGAAGAAAATGAAATGGCTTCAGTATGGGGAAAATTTGCTATTCACTATTTTATACTTATGGACTGTTGATCTTACATAGTCTTTTATGAAACATGAAATAATGGTTCATGCCTCAGGGGTGGAAGGTGACATTAGACAAACAGCATCCATGAGGACCTGGCAAAGAGACAAGGGAGATGCTGACAGTCCATTAGTGATGGTGAATAGCAAGATGACAAGAGGAGGCTTCACTGGGTGATGAGGAGCCCACCTGTGGTGAGAGGAGCCACAGGTGAGTGAGGAAGGGGAGGCTGTTTTCTCCATATCCCTTAACCTGAACCCAGACACCCAACTCAGGGCTTTGTCCTCATATGTTCTGTGCCTGTAGAAATCTGCATTCTCACCTGGAGAGGGAGAATGGTAGGACTGATGCAAAGCATGAAGGAATCAAGGATCGCACTGAACTGAGGAAAGTGGGTGACAGCTAATCTGTCCACTGACCCTGCAAGTTGCAGCTGGATGCTTCTCTAGCAGTCCTCAGAACAGTGTTTGATTAGGTCAAACTGTCTTGCTGGCTCAAATCTACCTGTCCGAAACTCAGTGACAGGAGGGAAGAGAGGTCTCAAGGAACACCAAGACAATTAGGGCACAATGGTGCTTTTTTTCACAGCTTGCTTCCTTCTCTCAGCTGCAATCACCAGAGAAACCTCCATCTTCATTTGGTGAAATGAAGTCAGGCAAACAAATTTTTTTTCCCCCTCTCTGGGTAGCTGTGAAAAGACAAAAGGAGGCACAATCAGTGTCCAAACTTTCTGAATGCTGAGCTGGGTATCCACCACAGGCTTTTACAACTAATCAAAAGAGGGGACACCTTAAGGAAACTACTTTAGAGAGGAATATGAAGCCACTTAAAACATATTTATTTATTGAAGAAGACCAGTTATAGGGAAACTGAATTTCGGTTCATGAAAAACAAATTAAATTCATATGAGTGTATGCAATCTTAGAAAAACATAGAAATGTTAAATTAACCTGATGATAAATAAGTTATAAGTACATGGAATGCAATATCAAACTTAATTCAATGATATGATCTTAAAAAAGTTGAATCACTTAACAATTTTTGGCAATATTTAGTAGCCAAAATGTCTGGATTTGAATATCTTACATCTTCTGCCCTCAACTGTGTGACCTTGAGCAAATTGATGATTATCTCTGGGCCCATTTCCTTAATTGTAAACTGGGGTTAATAAGGATACTCCATATAGTTTGGGGAAAGGTTAAATTAGATAATACAGCAAAGTGTCTGAGACATTGAGAATGCTCAATAATGTTGTTGTTATTGTTGTTGTTAAGTGCCATGGAGTCATTTCTGACTCATAGTAACCTTGTATAGGAGCGACAGATCTTGCAGTTCAAATGGACCTTGCAGTCCAGAGCTTATCCTACAGTATCACACCTAAAAGGTATTATCATTTATTCAAATGGATTTTAAACTAGTCTCCAAGGTTCCATGGTTCTATCTGGGGTACCTATAAGTTTAGAGGAATGAAAAGCAGGGGTTCCTACCTGCCAGATGCCACAGTTGCTTAGCTTTTGGATAGTTTGTTTGTATTTGTGTTTGCGAATTCATTTAAACAAATTGTTTTAAGTAAAGAAGAAAAGGAGCTACCACTGTAAAACACTTGATCCAGTCTGTTTTACAATCTACTTCAGGAATTTGCCCCCTATTTAGGAGCTTCTCCTTGAATCTTTTCAAATCATTTACAATTTAGGGTTGTTATGATTATAAGAAAGTTATTTTCCATTTTAACTTAAAAGCTGATTCCCACCCTCAGGGCCTAACTTTATTCTGTAAGTACGTTGTTGTTGTTAAGACCCATAGGGACCTTGTATAGGGTTTCCAAGGAGTGACTGGTGAACTTGAACTGCGGACCTTGTGGATCAAATCAACTTTGCAGTCCATCACATTAATCCACAAGGCCACATCAGGACTCCATTCTCTAAGCCTGTTGTTGTTGTTTAGTGCCGTTGAGTCAGTTCCAACTCATAGCAATCCTGTATAGGGTTTCTGAGGAGCAGCTGGTGAGCTTAAACTGCCACCTTGCAGTTCAAATTGACTTTTTAGTCCAGCGCATTAACCCACAGTGACATACCAGTACTTTCTAAGTATAAGCAAGACCAAATTCTCTTCTGCAAAAGGTGTTTTTAAATATTGACAAAAAGAAATGATATCATTTGGGAACTTTGATAACAAGCAACAGAAATTGGCTTCTGCAAACCTAAAGAGGAAAGCAATTTATTGGAAAGATATTTTCCCTTACAGAATTGCAGGAAAGCCTGTCAGACAAGGTCCAGACAATGGATTCAGGGTCACTCTGGCAGTCTTGATAGCATGAGACATAGATTTCCTCTTCTCAGGTTCTTTCAACCTCCTTTTGTGGAGTTTCCTGCCAGGCTTCCACCTTCAATGTCCATTGTTAGACATTGTTCTAGGTGATCAGTATTTCACCAAAATGGGCTTTAGAAAGGCATACTTCAATCAGAACATGCTTTGTTGAGCTCAGTGAATTCTGAGATTTTTTTCTTTCATCTTAGTCATCATCTTTCCATTCATCAGAAAGCTCAAAATTGAATTGCTTTTAAGAAACATGTCTGAAGGCCTATAGGGAGTGCGGTAGCACCATACAGTAAGCACTGGATTACAAACCAGACGGTCTGCAGTTCCAGCCTACCAGCCACTCCTCAGGAGAAGGTGAGGCTTTCTGTTCCCATGAAGATTTAAAGCCTCAGAAACTCTATACATGTTCTCTATGAGTCTGAACTGATTCCAAAGAACTTAACAAGTCTACAGGCCTATATTGACCTTTCAACCAACTAGAAATTCAAGGTCAGGGTTGCCAGATTTAACAAATAAAATGATAATACAAAGTTAAATTTGAATTTCAGATGAATAATGGATATTGTTATTGTTTAGTGCCCTCAAGTTGGTTCTACCTCATAATGACCCTGTATAGGGTTTCCAAGGAGTGACTGGTGGGTTTGAACCACCGACCTTAAAGTTAGCAGTCCAGTGCTTATTCTATAGCATCACACCATGACTCTCAATAATGGATAGTTGACTTTATTAATTTAATTGGGTATAAATATGTAATATGTTCCATATATTTTATCTGGCAACTTCACTCAAGGATTTATATGTAGCGTAGTCATTACGAATCAGGCTGCGAACCGCAAGGTCAGCAGTTTGAAACTACCAGCTGCTCCGCGGGAGAAAGATGAGGCATCTGCTACCGTAAAGATTAACAACCTCGGAAACCCTGTGCAGTGTCGCTTTGAGTCGCAACCAACTCCAGGGCATATAACAACAACAATATATATATATATATATATATATAAATTATCCACATTTTTACTGTAGAATTTATTTAATCAGCTTTTAGAAAAGACAAATACATCATTTGATGACATAATATCCTTGCTTTACAATACACTTTAATCATCTGTCAACAAGCTTTCATATTCTCTTATTAAAAATAGAGCTCTGGTAGCGTAGCGGTTACGAATCAGGCTGTGAACCTTAAGGTTAGCAGTTCGAAACTACCAGCTGTTCTGTGGGAGAAAGATGAGGCTTTCTGCTCCAGTAAAGATTTACAGCCTAGGAAACCCTTTCCAGGGTCGCTATGAGTTGGAACTGATTCCATGGCACATAACAACAAGGCTGAACTCTGAGCTACACATGAAGCACTGTCTTCACTTCTTCATCAGAGGTGATTCTTCATCCTTGGAGGGCTGCTTTGGAGGGACCAAACAGGTCAAAGTCTGATAGAGTAAGATCAGTACTATAGGGAGGATACTTTAGCACCACAAAACAAAGCTTTTGCAGAATGTCAACAGTGTGGGCAGAGGTGTGGAGACTTGCATTGTCATGCAAGATCACAATGCCCATGGAAAGCAATCCACTGTGTTTAATACAAACTTCAGGTTTCAGCTCTTCAGTTAATATCTCACTGTAAAAGCACTGTTGATTGTTGAACTTTCTCCTGATAGTGTTCCAATACAGGCCCTTGAGAGTTCCAGAAAACTATTAGCATTAATTTTCTAGGTGATGATTGACTTTTGAACTTTTTCTTGGTCAGCGATTGAGGATGTTTCCATACCATACGCTGCTATTTACTCTCAGGTTCACAGTGATGAATCCATGTCTCATCACAAGTAAATAATTAACAAAACAAAACAAAACTTTTACCTTCCTTCAAATATTGGCCCAAATTTTGTTTGCAAATGTCCAAGCACTTCTGTTTATACTTTCCCATGTGCTGTTTCAGTACTCGTCTCGCAAAAACTTTTCAAAACCCAAGTCTGTCATGGATTATTTCATAGGCAGAGCCATGGTTAATTTTCAAATGATTTGCCACATAATCCACTGTCACTCGTCTATTCAGTAGAATCACTTCATGGGCATGCTCAATGTTGTCATCAGCTGTGGGCTTGGACAGGAGTTTTAATGTAACTGGAGTATGGATCATTTTTGACTCACATTTGTGTGTGTGCGCGCATAACTGTATATATGCA
>NW_006408865.1:94064-96497 GCF_000296735.1 Chrysochloris asiatica | reverse complement strand
CCTGTAAAGGGTCGCTATGGGTCAGAACCGACTCGACGGCACTTAACAACAACAACAACAATATATATATATATTTTTTTAACCATTTATTATTCCTCTTCTGTATTTCATTTCAGGATATAAACTCAGGAATTTACATTTATCTCTATTGTTTTTTTCTCATAAGTTTCAGCTTCTCCTGTCGGAAGTTTTAAAACACTTGGTATTTTGAAGTCAGTGCATTCACTATATGTTTCAACTCTTTATCCCTAATTAGAAATTATGATCCATTAGGAGAAAAGAATTAAGTAGAGGGAAAGCTAAAGAGAAATATGGGTGTAAAAAATTGATGAAAGGAGGAAGAGCTGATGGAAAGAAAAATTGAAAAGTTAGAGAAATTAAAAAAGGAGAAAGACATAAATAGAAAGTGAAAACAAGAGGTATAAAGGTTCTTGATTTCAGGAAACAGACTCTGTTCAACTTAAAAAAAAAAAAAAAGTGATGTGAAGAAATGGAAAGCTAGCAAACTCAATGGGAGGTTTGGATAATGGGCATGAACCAAATGCTGGGAACCAAGAATTACAGCAAAGATCTTGTGGTAGAGACAGGATGGAATCCAGACCACCTTGTTTGCTCTGGGCTGATGAAAAGCTTCCGACTCTCCGTAACCTCGGGTCGCTGATCAGCATTGGTAGAAAGTATCCTACAAGCTGAGTCTAAGTCACAAACCACCCCATAGCTGTGTTAAGATAAAAGGAAGTTTCGTCAAACCTTTTGGACTCCATAGTGGAAGACTGAACACAGCTAACCAACAGAGAGTCAGAGCACAAATAGGAAGGAGCTTCTTTTTCAGACAATCCAAATAAACAAACAGAAAAATAGACAGGATCAGTATTCCTGCCATGAAACAACTATAAGTACAGAATCCTATGTAAATAACTGCAGTCTAGGCCTCTTTCCTGTACTCCTGATCAGTATAATTAATAGCATGCAAAGTATCTTTATAAGTCAAAGGCAATACCAATGAGTTATATTAAAAATCAAAGCCATGCTCTGACCTTGCAGGACTACTTCAGCCTGTATCTTCTTTCAGTGTTTTCCAGCTTTATGGACATTGCACATTCCAAGCCTAGTGTGATCCTTGACCCTTCTATGCTTCATTCTCCTTTCATATGAAGAACACTGTTGATTTTATTCCTTAATATCACTTGATTCTGTCTGCTTTGCTGTGTGCCACTACCACCATCACATCAAAGGTACTGATGCTCTCTCTCAGCTGTATGAATGAATACAATAACTTCATAACTGATATCCCTAAATCTACTCTGCCCTCCCTCTCCTGTTCTTCAGCCTGTAGCTAGAACAGTCTTTCTGAAATGCAAATTTGAATATGGCTCTACACTCACCATCTCTATATTTAAAATATTTCAATGAGTTCCCATTGATTTCAGATAAAGACCAAACTTTTAAAACCAGTCTATGAGGTTTTACCTGCCTTGGCCCCTAGCTGCTCATCTTCTGATTCTTCATCAGTTATTAGGGAGAAGTTGTGTGTGTTGAGGGAGAGGGAGGATGAGGAGGCTAGTGAATGTACTCACTGTCATTTACTCATTGTCCAGAGTAAAAGCATCTTTTAGAATGACAACCTCAATGATTAAGTTAATTCCAATCTTTTTGGTTGCCTATGTTGTACGGATTCCTGACCATTGTGTGCATTTAATTAACTTTGGCAAGTATCTGGACCAGATGGTGACTTGCATTATTTTCAATATCAGTTATTCTATGATACAATCCAGGCTCACGATGAGTTGGAATAAATTAAAAGGCAATAGGCTTTTTGTTTTGTTTTGTTTTTCTCTATCTAGCTACGAGGAGACATGGAGTCTTGGTGTGACACTATAGAATAAGCACTGCACTGCTAACAACAAGGTTGGCAGTTCAAACCCTCAAGCCCACTAACCACTCTTCCAAAATTCTAAAACAGAGTCATTATGAGTCATATATGACTGGACGATACTTAACAACAACAACTAAGAGAGAGTCGGACCAACAGAGAGCCTCACTGATTTATTCCCATCATAAATGACTCAAACAATATACCACAATCTTTCTTTGGGCCCCAACTGCTTCTTGGATATGTATGCATGTGTGCATAAATATTTTTATTGGGATTGGGTAGCTTTACTTTGAAAAGAGTTAACAGTAAAAAAAAAAAATGAGTCTCTTCTACTAGAAATCTTTATTTGTAGATATCTAGGACAGCCTGGTCTTCGGTCTTTAGTGTTTAATTCATCAAATCTGTTCTTCAGATGATCTCTAAATTCAGGAGGGATAAATTCAGATCATATTTTGGCTCTCGTAGACTTATTTTCATTTTCTTCAGCTTTAATTTGAATTTGCATATCAGTAATTGATGGTCTGTTCCACAGTCTGCCCCTGGCCTTGTCTTCACTG
>NW_006408865.1:89662-90909 GCF_000296735.1 Chrysochloris asiatica | reverse complement strand
CCAGGATCGGACATTGTTTCGTTCTGCTGTGCATGGGGTCGCTATGAGTCGGTTCTGACTCGATGGCACCTGACAACAACAGCAACAACAGGACAGCTTAGGGGTCCTGGTGTGGGGCTGTGGGTTAATGTGTCAGACTGCAAAATCATTTGAACTGCAAGGTCGGTGGTTCAAGCTCACTAGCTGCTCCTTGGAAACCCTATACAGGGTCTCTATGGGTCAGAACCAACTCAAGAGCACATAACAAAAACAACAGGACAATCTGGTCACCACTTATCTGTCCACCACATGTCTGTCAGTTTACCGTACTATGGTGGCAAGTATGTTACTATGATGCTGGAAGCAATGCTACTTATATTGTATATACCTGCAGCACCAGCAGGGTCATTTATAAGGGGCTCTGGTAGTATAGTGGTTACAAGTTGGGCTTCTAACCTCCAAAGGTCAACAGTTCAAAACCACCAGCCATTCTGTGGGAGAAAGATGAGGCTTTCTGGTTGTGTAAAAATTTACAGCCTCAGAAACCCTATGCAGGGTTACTATGAGTTGGAACTGACTCCACGGCACGTTACCACCACCCCCAGGGTCATCTATGTTAGACAGGTTTCACCTGAGCTTCCAAACTAAGACGATCAAGGAAGAAACAGGCAGACCACTTCTGAGTGGTTAACTACTGAAAACCTCATGAATAGCTGTGGAACATTATCTAATATAGAGTCAGAAGATAAGCCCCAAATGTTGGAAGGCATTTAAAATAAGACAGGGAAAGAGCTGCCTTTTCTAAGTGGAGTTGACCTTCATGATGTATATGGTGCAAAGCTCTAGAGACCTTCATTTGTTGATGGGGTACAACTCAAAATGAGAAGAAATAGCTGCTAACATCCATTAATAATGAGAACATGAAATGTATGAAATATCAACTAGGAATATTGTAAGGCATCAAAAAACAAAATTGAATGCATAAAGATCAATATCTATGCAAAAGTGAGTTGAAATGGACTGTTATTGATGATTTTGAATGAGACAATCATATAGTTTACTATGCTGGGAAAATCAAATTAAAGAAGAATGGGGCAAAATTCATTGTCAAAAAGAGCATTTTAAGATCATTTTGAAATACAAAACTGTCTGTGATACAATGTTGTTGTTGTTGTTGTCATCAGGTGCCATCGAGTCAGAACCAATTCATAGCGACCCCATGCACAGCAGAATGAAACAATGTCCGATCCTGGGCCAACCTCACTAAC
>NW_006408865.1:80804-87637 GCF_000296735.1 Chrysochloris asiatica | reverse complement strand
ATCAAGATTGACATTGAAATTTAAAGAGACAGTATAGACATAAAACCAAACAGCCACCACTCGTCTGTCTGACCTTGAGTATATCATGCCTGAAAGAGAGAACATGTCAAGTGCAGATTTGATGCATTAGACACAGTCTTAACTCTTTAGTCTTGCTGTAACAGAAATACCAAAAGTGGATGGCTTTAACAAACAGCTCACCTGTGCACATCTCCTTAAGCCATACAAAATCCCTAAATATTGACAGTTATAAAGACATATTTACACCAACACTCAAATATTTGAAAACACTCTAACCCTATGATTATTGTTCTTCTTGCTAGGTATAGTTAAGTTGGTTCCAACTCATAGCAACTCTATGAACAACAGAACCAATCACTACTCAGCCCTGCACTATCCTCACAATTGTTGTTACATTTGAGGCCACTGCTGCTACCACTATGCCAATCCATCTCACTGGGGGGATCTTCCTCTTTTTTGATGACTCTGCACTCTACTAAACATTATGTCCTTCTCCAGAGACTAGTACCTCCTGATAACATGTCCAAAGTATGAGACAAAGACTCACGATCTTAGCTTCTAAAAGACATTCTAGTTGTACCTCTTCCAAGAAAGATGTTTTAGTTCTTCTGACAGTCCGTGGTTCTTTCAATATTATCCTCCAACACCTTAACCCAAATGAATTAATTCTGAGATCTTCCTTATTCACTGTCCAAATTTCACATGAATATGAACCTTTTGAAAATACCAAGGCTTGGGCTCAGGCATAACAATGATTGTGAGGTTGGTCCAGTACCAGGCAGTGTTTTTCATTCTGTTGTGCATTGGGTCTCTATGATTCAATATTCACTCAACGACACCTAATTATTAACTACTACTATGTTCAAGGTCACAATTTGGCACTCATGAACTTTAAAAATTTTCTTCAGCTTCAACCTGAATCTGCATATGAGCAATTGATGCTCTCTTCCACAATGTTGGTCTTAAGTTGGCTGATGTTATTGAGCTTTTTCATCATGTCTCCCAGACACATAATCAATTTGATTCCTGTGTATTCCATCTGGTGAGATCCATGTGTATTGTTGTTGTTGTTAGGTGTCATTGAGTTGGTACAGACACATAGTGACCCTATGTACAAAAGAATGAAATACTGCGTGGTCCTGGGCCAGCCTCACAATTGTTGCCATGCTTGAGGCCTTTGATGTTGCCACCTTTCCAATTCATCTTGCTGGCAGTCTTCCTCTTTTTCTCTGACCCTCTACCTTACCAGACATGATATCCTTCTCCAGACACTGGTCCCTCCTGACAATATGTCCAAAGTATGAAAGATGAAGTTTGACCATCCTGGCTTCCAAGGCGCATTCAGGCTGCACTTATTCCAACACAGATCTGTTGGTTCTTTTGGCAGCCCATGGCACTTTCAATATTCTCCTCCAACACTATAACTCAAAGGCATCAATTCTTCTATGGTCTTCCTTATTCACTGTCCAACAATTTTCATATGCATATGAGATTATTGAAAATACCATAGCTTGGGCCAGGTGTACCTTATTCCTCAAGCTGACATCTTTGCTCTTCAACACTTTAAAAAGGTCTTATGCACGTATTATGTTGTTTAAAAAGGTATTTGCAGTGAATAAATTGTTGGTCTTGCAAATTTTATCATGTGATCTCTGGCATAATTTCTATCATCAAGGTCATATCCAACAATCTATTGATTTCCAACTTCACACCCCAATCTCTGGAATTAAATACATGTTTGATCAATTTCAGGCTGAAGAATTTGCACATTTTATTATAATACTTTGCTGGGCTGAGAGCACTGTAGCTCCATGTGATAAGTGCTGTACTATGAATCACAAGGTCCATGGTTCGAGCCCACCTTCTGCTATACAGGAAAAATATGAGACTTTCTGTTCCCTTGAAGATTTAAAGTCTTGCAAACCCTATACAGGGTTGCTATGAGTCAGAACCTACTTGACACATTTAACAACAACAAATTACAATACTTTGTCTTCCAAGTCCAAATGCCAATATGGGGCCAAATTCCTTTTCATATATATCTTTAAAATACATTGGTGTGACAAGCAAAAGGTAGACATTTCCATTGTAAATGGGAGCAACTAAAGATAAAGCAGGGATAATGGGCACCTAGCAAGTCAATCCAGAAGAATATTTTCCATTAACTTTCAATGCTTGAGATTAATCCTGTGTTCTCTGAGACCATCTAAGCAATGGCTCTGTCCTCCAGACTCTGGGTATTTACCATATACACTGGATTCTGGGTAGAAGCCCCTCAACTTTCTGCTTCACTTCTGCCTTCCAGGTCCACTGGAAAGACAATTCTACTTCCTTGGTTTGGAAGGTCCCGCTCTCCAGTTCTTTTGAGTGGTGACTCCACCCCTTTTTTCCCTTGCAGGCCCTATTGTTCTGCACCATTGTCTCTTCAGTTTGTTTCCTAGTTCCTTGATCTCTAGAACATGTCAATCTAGTCTCATCTCTGCTAGAGCAAGTGTTACAAAGCTCTTTAGTTCTACGGATTAAGTGCTAAGAGGCACTCTGATCAACTAGTTAACTGCGGCCTCAAGGCACTCAGCTCTCCAACTCCATGGGTCAGAGAGCCTAACTCAGGTGACTAGAGCCCAGTCATACCCCACTCTACCAAAAAGCTTCTGGTATGAAGACTATCATATCTCTTGCTCTGTGGGTCAGCTGCCATGTCGTTTGTGTTGATCTTCTGGTTCTGTTGCTATAGTTCCTCTGCTGCTACTTTTCACCATCTGTAATGCCTTTGGTGTTACAGCTTTCCTCACTTATTTCTGATCCCTCATTAGAGTTGCCTTTGATATCCATAATTCTACCCATAGTCTCTTCAAGGCAATGTGGTAGTTTTTAGTGGAGTACATTACAACACCTTCTAACCCTGTATTTTGTTTCTGATACTATAAATCTTTACAGGAGCAGAAAGCCTCATCTTTCTCCTAAGCAGCACCTGGTAGACTTGAACTGCTGACCTTGTCATTAACAGCCAAATGAGTAAAACATTAGGCTCCCAGGTCTCCTTTCAAGGCAATGTAGGATTTTACTATTAGGCAGCTAAGTATTCTTCCAGCCTCTGCTCAGTATCCAATTCCAAAATCACATCCACATTATAGGTGTCTAATCAAACAGCTTCCTACTCTCCTTGTGCAAAATTCTGTCTCAGTTATCTAGTGTTTCTATAACAGAACTGTTGTGATTGTCTTTAACAAATTGAAATTTATTATCTCACAGTTTAGGAGACTAGAAGTCCAAATTCATAGTTCAGGCTTTGGAGAATGGTCCTTGTCTTCCTTCAGCATCTGTAGGCCCAGCATTTCTTGGAGATTCCCGTGTATCTTGGCATCAATTTCTCCCTGGATCTAATGGTTTTACAGCTACAAGGAAGACTAGTTAATACCACTTTATTCAAATTTACACACTAACTACTAAAGCCAGTTATGGATGATTAAATTGAAGAATTCTATTAACATCTTCAGTCTGAAATTTATTAGACATGCAATGAAGATGCATTGATAATTACTGGCAATTTGAGTGAAGTGGTTGGGTAAAAAGAGGAAGGCTCAATAGCTGAAAAATATGAACTTAATGATAGATATGATGCTGTAGATCACATGATGGAGTTTTAAAAGATGAATGGCTTATTCATTGCAAATATATTTTTAAAAAATAACATAATAGATGACTATAATTGCAAAAATTGAACAAACAAAAGATGGAAAATAAATGACTGGGACACACTAAAAATTAGAAGCTTATGTGTATCAAAATATTTCACCAAAAGAGAAAAAAGGGGGTCCACAGAAGAGGAAAAATATTTTTGCAATGACATATCAGACAAGGGACTAATCTCTAAAATCTATAAGAAACTACAATTATTCTACAAGAAAAATACAAATAACACAATTAAAAAATGGACACAATTGTTTTTTTTTTTGTTTTTTGTTTTTTTTTTGGCAGGCAGCAGAGACAGCCATGTAGGAAAGACTCCATGGGGGAGAGATTGAAAACCCTCACAGAACACCACCATACCTTTGGATCTAGCATAAGATTCAGGGAGTCAGTTTCTCTCACGTGCCAGTGAAAAAATCACGATATAAAGGAAAATACTGTGAGTTAGGAAATGCTTGAGATGGGGACTCCCTGGACACTTGAGATGGGACTCCCTCTGTGGCCACCCCACCCAGGCAGTGTTCAGAGGGCGGGCTTACAGCCAGACTAGCGCAGGGAACCTATGCTAAAAGCAGTGCAGTGCCATTTGCAAAAGGAGGTGTGGGAGATTATACACATTTTTTTCCTCCTCTTCCCTGTCACACCTTCTTTGCCCAGCCTGGATGCCTTCAGACGGGTGGGTCCACACCCGCACCCCCCCAAAAAAAAGTCCAATGCTAAGCCCATAGTTTTCCCATGGCACAGAGAGAAAGAACTTGTTGGCTGTTTATGACATCAGCCTGTGGATCCCAGCCCTAAAATTAACTTGTGCAGGACCCTTTACTCAGGCCTATACAGAAAGAAAAAATCTGGTCTGGCCTGACAGACAAACCAAATGAACAATCTGTAAAACCCCAACATAAGAGGGCACAACTATCTTGAGAATTATGCTGTGCACATGCAGATACCTGATGTTCAGAGACAAAAATAGTCGACAATCTTTCTCCCATTAACTTCTCAATATCTATCTGAGCACCCCTATGGTGGTGACCAGAGGAGGGGCCTGAGTGAGTGGACACCCCCACACACTGCTGGAGGCTTCTACTGTACACACATACTCCATGTGCAGCAAGATGACTGGACAGTCAGCCACAGTTTTGTTTTGTTTCAAAGTGATGGTTTTTGACTCTGCTTTTATATTGCTTCTGCTCTTGGTCCTTTTGATAGCAAATTTTTACTGGAGGTTGGAGCTTTTTCTCCCTACATTACCCAAGAAGAGTCAGCAATTGTGGACATATAGCCAAGCATACTCCATAATATTCCAGCATTGAGACAAGAGCCAATAACAGCTGCTAAGCAATACATGTGAAAAGGGAAGCCTATCTCCTGATCATATTCAACAGGAGACCTCAAGTAAGCTTAATAACACAACAACAGACATCCATTTAAGCATAAAAAAAACCCCACATAACCACTGGAAATGACAAACAAAAAAACAAGAAAAGATCTCAAAACATGTCCAAAACCAGAAACGAGTAAATAAGACCGATGTGCTGGAGACAGAAAAAGGCTCCCCAGAAGAGGCAGAGCAGGATTTGGATTTGCCTGAGAAAGAATTCAGAAGAATGATATGGAAACAAATTCAAATGTTCCAAAAAGGGGTGGAGGAAAACAAGGAAGAAGTCAGGAAAGTCCTACAAGAGCAATCAAACAAGATTGATACAGCATTAGAAACTATTCAACACCTGCAAAAAGAGGTCCTGATGATTAATAATAAGACAACAGAAATGGACAATACACTGAAAGGGGAAAGGAACAGAATTGAAGAGATGGAAGCCATAACCAGTGATCTGGAAGAAAAAATTCTCAATACTGCTAAGATAGAAGAGCAAGCTGAAAAAAGGATAAAAAAATCATAAGAAAGTCTAAGATGCATGCTGGATAACATGAAGAGGAACAACTTAAGAATTATTGGCATTCTGGAACAGGAAGAATGAAAGAGGTCCACAGAAGAGATAGATGAAGAGCTTCTGGAAGAACATTTCCCTAACATCTTGAAAGATGAGAAGATAAACATTCAAGAAGCTGAACATACACCAGGAAGGATAAACCCCAAAAGAAAGTCACCATGACATATAATAATCAAACAATACAAAATCAAAGACAAGGAGAAAATCCTAAAAGTGGCCAGGGAGAAGAGAAGTGTTACTTACAAAGGCAAGCAAGTTAGATAAAGTTCTGACTTCTCTGCAAAAACCATGCACGCAGGGTGGCAATTGGGAGACATATGCATAACCCTAAAGAAAAAAGACTGCCAACTGAAAATTGTTTATCCAACAAAACTATCAATCAAATACGATGGTGCAATCAAAACATTCCAGGATAAACAGAATCTAAGAGATTTTGTCAAAACCAATTCAGCACTTCAAAATATCCTAAAGGGAGTTCTTTGGACTGAAAACAAACAAGAACACACAAAAACCAGATATTTACAGGCATGGCAACACCACCTGGAACTCAATCAACAGATAGCAGAGTTCAGAACAGAACAAAACTACAATACAAATACAAAAGAGTTAGAAGGTCAACCAAACATCAAAATAATATCAATGTCAAAGAAGGGATAAATGTACAAACACAGATCCAGGTGGTGAGGATGTCAGGTAGGTTACAGGATACAATAGATTCTCTTAACTGGAAAGAAAAGTTAATAGACTACAAGGTAACTCCAAAGAAAGTTAATATTTCACAGCTTACCATGAAAATGAACTTCTAAGCAGAACAAGCAAATATGAAAACTAAGAATAAACTGACAAGAAATAGCACAAAAAAACACAAACTCAGCACGAGAAGGTATGCAGAACAAAGGAACGAGCAGCACTATAAAAAGAAGTTAATATACTGGCAGCAATTAATTAATACCTATTGATAATTACATTGAATGTCAATGGATTGAATGCACCACTACAGAGACAGAGAGTGGCAGACTGGATAAGAAAACAAGACCCTTCAATATGCTGCCTGCAAGAGATATACCTTACACACAAAGACAAAAACAGACTAAAAGGAAGGAAACAAACATACCAAGCTAACTGTAATATCAAACAAGCATGAGTGGCAATTCTAATCTCTGTTAAAGTAAA
>NW_006408865.1:75878-76876 GCF_000296735.1 Chrysochloris asiatica | reverse complement strand
GGGAAATCTCTCTATATAATTGCTGAACACTGAGATGTATGGGATGAGAGGAAGGGAGGGAAGGAAGGTAATAAAAAGTACAGGGGAATAGACATAGGAGAGCCTGGGTGCTGGGGGTGGGGGTGGGGAGTGTGCGGCAATACACAAAAAGGGGGAGGGATAAAGAAGAACAAGGTGGACAGGAGAACGGTTGGGCAGGTTTGCATGGGACAGAGGTAAATGACAATGTATGCACAACCTTGGAATAACAGAGCTTTAGGATACAGGGATAGAGGCATGGCCTGAAAGGGGATAAAAGGTGAATTATGTTAAGATGCTTGGCTGTCTTTTGAATCTTGGTTTCCTTTGCCTACCATTGTGAAATAGACGCTTGTGGTGGGGAGTGGGGAATAGCCAGAAACATCACAACAGAGAACATGTAAGCCTGTCTTCAGCCTCTAACTGACTGGAATACCTTGAGGGGAGCTGGAAATTGCCCAGACCCAAAAAGCGGGAGGGGGAGGGCAGCCTATAAAGGCAAAAAGTGACTGGCTTACAGGCTTTCAAGGGGAGCCTATTTCCAGATGGGGTAGGAGTAGGCAGAACCTCCACGGAATGATTTCCAATGTTTTGGGACTGGGCTGACGAAAGGAAATGGGATAAGACTCTTGTGGTACAACAGTGAATACCAGCCATCAGGACAGACTGTGAGGGTTGGAAATGTAGAGGCAGATTTTTTTTTTTTTTTTCAAAAGAAGGAAATTGATTTTGCAGCCCAGGAGCAGAGGTCCCTGGGACCATCAAGTGAGAAGAGCAGGAAGTATGACCCTACCCAGAGTGGCAGTGAAGCCAGGCATGGAGACGAGATGTTGGCATGGACAGATGGAGTGGCTGGGGACATGGAACTCAGGGAGGGAGAGGAGCTGTTTGCTGACAGCTGGCAGGGGTGAGGGGGTTGGCCTGTGGGATGTAGCCTTTGGTTATTTGATGATGCATGGAGGGGATTGTAATCATTGCAA
>NW_006408865.1:73231-75448 GCF_000296735.1 Chrysochloris asiatica | reverse complement strand
ATAACAGATTGGAATACCTAAAATGGGGCTACAATGTGCCCAGTGAAGGAGGCTTCCTGTGGAGTGTCTGTATTACACAAGACCATAGGTGGATTCCTGAACAGCATCCAGAATCTTCTGAGGGGAAATTTCCACTTGAAATGACAAGCAGACCAGCCTGGAGCAGACAGAAGAACAGAAGATAATTCCTGAAAGAAAGACTGACAGGAGAAAATACAAAACAATATAGGCAGATCAACTGATTACTATAAGAACAAACAAGTGGCTCACCCAGGAGACATCAAGGCAAGTGGTCAAGTCCTTTCAGGGCAAACCTCCTTCAAAGGCTGGGACCCAATGGGAATATATACTCAGACTGATGACCACATTCATCGCCGATAGGGGAAAGTGAGGGAAGAGCAGCAGTGGAGCTTCTAGCTAAGCCTTACAATGTTCAATGGACTCCTATGAACCCGGCTGGATTCCTGGCTGGACAGCAGTTTTGCAAGACCTGGGGACTCTTGGGCCCAGAGTCAGTGACATAGCCACAGAGGACTAGAGTGGAGAGTGAAGTGTCCAGCTGATGAGAAGAGAGGGCACATGCATAAGTATACCCACACTTGCAGATAATACCCACCTGACCTGGCTTCAATGGCTGGATAATCAGAGCTCAACCAGAAGAAAGAAGAGGAAAAAAAGAATAATCTGATACAATTTGACAAACTCGACCTATGCCTATGGAAGCAGTAGCTCAAAAGAGGGAACAAATCTTCACAGTGAGGATCACTTCCACCCACTACACACAAGGAGAGGACAGGGATGGGCAACTTGGACATTGGTTACACAGAATGGTGGGGTTACAGAGGCAAGAAGTGACTGGCTTACAAGCTTTCAAGAGGGAACCTAGCTCTAGAGGGTGTGGAGCAAGGTAGAATCTCCACTGAGTAGTGCCCAATTTATCTAGGCGGGGCAGAGGAAAGGAGATGCGGATAGGTCTCTTGCCATACAATGGTGAATAATTGTCATCAGGACTGATTGTGAGGGCTGGAAATGTAAAGGTAGACATCTTGTAGCAAGCTAGGGGAGGGATAAACTTTGCAGTCTAGGGGCGGAGGTCTCTGGGACCATCAAGTGAGAAGAGCGGAGAAAGGAACCCTAGCCAGGGAAACGGTGATGCCAGAGATGGAGGCAGAGACGATGATGCGGAGAGATGGAGCAGCTGGGGGCTTTGGACTCAGAGAGGGAGAGGGCCTGTGTGCTGACGACCAGGAAGGGGCAGAGGGCAAGCTTGTAGGGTCTACCCTGTGGTTGGTGGATGATGGATGGAGGGGATTATAACCATGGCAAGGAAACGATATATGATGAGATCAATGTGAAGCTAATGTTCTCCCATGTAAACTATCACATAACTCAAAATAAAGCATCCTATATGCTTCAGTTAAAAAAGAAATAATGATACCTCTAGGATATCAGCACTGGACTGCTGCTTGCATGGTCAGGGGTTCAGGCCCATCAGCTGCCCCTCGGAAACCCTATACAGGGTCCTCATCAGCAAGAACTGACTCAGAAGCACGTAATAACAACATGTCCTAGAGCAGGTTAATGATTCTCTCAGCTTTAATTTGTGAAATGGTAATGATACTACTATTCTGTAGGTTGGTTTTATGTAAGGAATACATGAATAATGCTTACAAACTTCCTGTAGATACTGTGTGTTCTTAGGGTTTTTCCTGTTTATTTACATGGGATACAACTTAGCTTTCTAAAACCTACAGGAAAAATACAAAACAATAGAGGCAGATGGACTGTTACTACAAGAACAAACAAATTTCTTGTCCAGGAAACATCAAGGCAAGTGGTCTGGTCCCCTTAATGCAAACCCCTTCCAAGACTGACTCAACAGAAATACACGCCCTGATTGGTGACCACACACATCACCGATAGGGGGAAGTGGGGTAAAAGCAGCAATGAAGCGGCAAGCTAAGCCCTACAGTGTTCGGTGGGCTTCTGTGGACCCAGATGGGGACCTGGTTGGCCAGCAGTGTGGGAAGACCTGGGGACTCCTGGGCCCAGAGTCAGCGGCGTGGCCACAGAGGACTAGAGTGGAGAGTGAAGCTACCAGCTGATAGGAAGAGAGGGCATAGGCACAAGAACACCCACACTTGCAGATGGTACCCACGTGACCTGGTCCCAATGAATGGATGATCAGAACTCAACCAGGAGAAGAAAGAAGAGGGG
>NW_006408865.1:66200-67531 GCF_000296735.1 Chrysochloris asiatica | reverse complement strand
ACAGAGGTAAATAGTGATATATACTCAACCTTGGAACAACAGGGCTCTGTGATACAGAGATCAAGGCATAGTATGAATGGGTAAAAGCAGAAATAACGTTAATATGCTTGACTGTCTTATGGATATTGGTTTCCCTTGCCTACTATTGTAAAATAGACTTTTGGGTGGGATAGAAAGGAATATCAGGAAATATGATTACAGAAATCTTGTAAGCCCATCTTCAGCCTATAATTGATTGGAATACCTAGAAGTGGAATGAGAATTTGTCCAGTGAAATAGGCATCTTGCGGAGCCTTTGTAGAGTGTATGGCCTTAGGTGGAATCATGAGCCCCATCCAGAACTTTCTGAGGTGGGACATTCCCACTTGAAAGGACATGCAGAACAACCCAGAGCTGCTAGAGGAAAAGAAGATACTTCTTGAAAGAAAGACCAGCAGGAGAGGGGGAAAAAAAAAAAAAAGTAGACTATTTAGATATTACAAGAACAAGCAAGCTGTTTGCCTTCAAGGCAAGCCATCAAATCCTTTCAGGACAAACCTCCTTCTAAGATTGAAACTCAAAGGGAACACATGAACAGGCTTATAAACTCACTAGTGACCATGTTAGTCTACTTGTGAGTGGAAGTAGGGGAAAGGCAGTAATGAAGACATGGGCTGAGTTTGACCATGTTCCATAGACTCCTGTCAACCTTGAGATGAGAGAGAGAAGAGGAAGAATACTTGGTCCAAAGTCTGGTGATACTTGGAAACTCTTGAGCCTGTGGGCGCTGACCTATTACTGGATGCTAAAGATAAGAGTGTAGCTTCCAGTTGATATAAATTTGGGGTAAGCATGCAAGAATTTCCAAACTTGCAAATAGTATCCATTTGACTTAAAATTTGGATGTCTTAATGATCAGAACTCAACTAGAGAAGATAAAGAAATTTGGCACAAGAAGCAAGTGTAAATTGCTGTAATTTGATGAACTTGACCTTTACTTATGGATGTAGTAGCTTAAATACCAACCAAGAGGGAAGGAGTCTTCATATCAGGGATCAAGTCTATTCTCTCAATACACAGGCTAGATAGGGACAGACAACTTAGACATTGGCTATCTAAAATGATGAGGGGGTTGATAAAATGACACAAAGTGGCTGGCTTACAAGTTTTCAATAGGGAATTTTAGTTTCAGAGTGGGCAGGGGAGGGAAGTAGAATCCCCATTGAGTAGTTTTAATCATGTCTACATAGGTCTGGTGAAAGGAGATGGAGATAGGATTGTTTTGATTCAATAGTGAATAATTGTTATCATAACTAATTGCAATTGTCACAACTGTAAGGGTAGAAGTTGTA
>NW_006408865.1:64936-66100 GCF_000296735.1 Chrysochloris asiatica | reverse complement strand
TTGGGTATATGGTTGGTTTGTTTAAGTTTGCATCTTTTAACAGCTAAAAATTATAGAGGAATCAATTACCATAAGCAAAAATAAATAACATGATTGTTGTTGTTGAGTGCTTTGAGTTGGTTCCATCTCAAAGACCCTTTGTGGAGTTTCTGGGGGACAGTTGCTGGGTTTGAATCACAGACCTTGCTGTTAACAGTCTAGTGTTTATCCTACAGCACCACAACACAACTGTCTCAGTATTCTCTACCATCATTGTTTTTGTTGTTGGATGCCATCAAATGAATCCCAACTTACAGTGACCCATGTGACAGAGTAGAATTTCTCTATAGGATTTTCTTGGCCTTAATTGTTTTCAGAGAACAGATTGACTGGTCTTTCTCCTGCCACACAAATGGGAGGGTTCAAACTGTCACCTCCCAGTTAGCAGCTGAGTACTTAGGCATTTGTGCCATCAGGTCTCCTTTCATAATAACCTGCTATATATGCAAATCTAAATGCTACATTGTTCTTGGTATTCAGTCATACAAACCTAACCTGGGCCTACATGGGACAGATGTCTTAAAATACCTTATTTCTCACAATATACATGTAAATTATAATTAGTCCCATTTTACAAATGACCTCTGCTTATTCATTAAGAGTCATTATTGTTGTTAACTGTTGTTGAGTTAAGTCTGACCCATACAGACCCTGACCTTTTATGGGGCTTCTGAGGAGTGGTAGGTGAGCTTGAACCAGTGAGCTTGAACCCCTGACTTTGCAAATCAAACCAGCTTTGCATTCCAGCGCATTAACCCAAAGCACCACATCAGGGCTCCATAAAATTGTAAGCTAATATTCTTTGAAAATAAATGTAGACATAATGTCAGAGAAGTTAAAATGTTTCCTAATATCATACAACTATTAAATGGCAGGGAAAGATCAAGCACCCCAAAACCTTAATCTAAAGCTCTCAGACTTTATTCTGAGACAGAAACAAATTGACACAGGGACAATTATGTAGTAAACAAGGTAAGCGTGGACTGGCTTAATGTTATACACTTATTTATCTATAGTGATGAGTTTCACCTGGTTTTCACCACATGTTGTTGTTGTTGTTGTTAGGTGCCATCAAGTCGCTACCAACCCATAGTGACATTATGCACAGCAGAACGAAACACTGCC
>NW_006408865.1:49810-59441 GCF_000296735.1 Chrysochloris asiatica | reverse complement strand
ATGACCTTGAATATATCCCATCTTAATTTAGAGACCATCTCAAAATCAGTTTGATGCATTAGATCAGAAGATTTTGATAACAGAAAACCAAAAGAACTGTGGAATGACATCAAGAACATGATACAGGAAGAAAGCAAAAGATAATTAAAAGGCAGGAAAGAAACAGTAGACTAAAATGGATGTTAGAAGAGACTCTGATATTTGCTTTTCAGCATAGAGATGCTAAATCAACTGGAAGAAAAGAGGATGTAAAAAGAGCTGCACAGAAAATTTCAAAGGGCATCCCCAGAAGACAAAGTCAAGTATTATAATGAAATGTGCAAAGACCTGAAGTTAGAAAAACAAAAGGGAAGATTAGGCTCAGTGTTTCTCAAGCTGAAAATTTTGATGAAAAAATGCTAGACTTGTGTTGCAATTGTGAATAATTCCATAGCAAAATACTGAATCCAAAATGAATAAGAGAAGAAACTATGAAAATTGTTTTCCAGCATGTGGGTGCTTAATCAACTGGAAAAAAAGAGGATGTAAAAGAGCTGAGCAGACAATTTCAAAGGGCAGTTCAAGAAGACAGAGTCAAGTATTATAAAGAACTGTGTAAAGACCTGGAGTTAGAGAACCAAAAGGAAAGAGCAGGCTTAGCATTTCTCAAGCTGAAAGTTTTGATGAAAAAATTCTAGCCTTGCATTGCAATCGTGAATAATTCTACGTCAAAATATTGAATGTTGCAGAAAGCATCAAAAGAAGATATAATGAATACACAGAGTCACTGAACCAAAAATAAATGGTTGTTGTTCAACCATTTCAAGCAGTAACATATGGTTATGAACCAATATTATTGAAGGCAGAAGTGCAAGTTGCACTATGGCCATTGAAGATAAACAAGATTCCTTGAGTTGATAGAATATGAAAGGAAATCTTTTAGCAAATTCATGCAGCCTGGAGGTGCTCATTCATCTATGCCAAGAAATTTGGATGACAGCTACCTGGCCAAATGATTGGAAGAGATCCATATTTGTGCCGATTCCAATGAATTGACCCAATAGAAATCATTGAACATATCATTAATATTGCATGAAAGTTAAATTTTTACTGAAGATAATTTAAAACAGATGCACCAATATATTAACAGGGTACTGCCAGAAATTCAAGTCAGATTCAGAAGAGCATATTGCACTAGATATATCATTACTGACATCAGATGGATCTTCGCTGAAAGCAGAGAACACCAGAAAGGTGTCTACTTGTGCTTTATTGACTGTTCTAAGACTTATGACTATGTGGATCATGGGAAGTTATAGATAACATTGAGAAGAATGGGTATTCCAGTACACTTAATTGTGCTCATGGAGAACCTGTACACAGACCAAGAGGAAGTTATTCAAACAGAACAAGGAGATACCCAATCACTTAAAATCAGGAAGGATGTGCATCAGGGTTGTAGTGTTTCACAAACTCATTCAATTTATAAACTGAACAGATCACTGAGAAACTGGATTATATGAAGAAGAACATGGCATCATTATTGGGGGAAGATTCATTAACAACCTGTGATATGCAGATGACACAACCTTGCTTGCTGGAAGCCAAAGGGACTTAAATTACTTACTGATGAAAGTCAAGAGTACAGCACTCAATATGGAATCCTTACAACTGGACCAGTAAATAACATCATGATAAATAGAGAAAAGATTGACAATGATAAAGACATCATTTTGCTTGGGTCCACAATCAACACTCATAGAAGCAGCAGCCAAGAAATCAAATGACATATTGCATTAGGCAAGACTGCTGCACAAGACCTCTTTAAAGTGTTCAAGATAAAAGAAATCATTTTGAGAACTAAGCCATGATATTTTCAGTAGCCTCATATTTATATGACTCTTGGACAATGCAAAGACTGTAGAAGAATTTATGCCCTTGAGTTCTGGTATTGGAAAATAATATTAAAAATCACAGACTGCCAGAAGAACTAACAAATCTGTGTTGCAAGAAGTACAGCCAGAATTCTTAGAACCCAGAATAGGGGGTTTTGTCTCTCATACTTCAGAGATGTTATAAGAAGGGAAAAGTCCCTGGAGAAGGACTTCATGCTTTGTAAAGTGGAGGGTCACAAAAAAAAGAATAAGATGCCCAATGTGATGGATCGGCATAGCAGCAGCAGCAGCAGTGATCTCAAACATAACAATTGTGAGGATGTCCCAGGACCTGCTTTGTTCTGTTGTGCACAGTATCACTAGGAGTCGAAATCAATCTGACAGCATATAACACAAGGAATTTCACAGTGCAAGAACCCCAGCTACAAAGCTACAATCTACTCCAAGCTCTTCTTTCTTGGTTGTAGTAAGTCCCTCTTTCTCTGCTCACTTGTTTCCTTTTATTTTTAGCAAATCTCTCTTTTTTTTTTTTAATCTTTAGGCAATATCTTTTCCATAAAAGGTATTGCATCCCAAAACCCTAAGGAAATCTCCTTTTCAATTGGCTTGCTGCTATATAACCCATATCACCATGGAAAGTCATTGCATTATATTAGATCTCATCATGGGGAATTACTATGTCTTAACAGCTAAACCTGATGTGGCACTGTGGGTTAATGCAACAGACTGCAAAGCCATTTGAACTGCAAGGTCTGTGGTTCAAGCTCACCAGCTGCTCCGGAAATCCTATACAGGGTCACTATGGGTCAGAACCAACTCGACAGCACTTCACAACAGCAGCTAAACCACTGAGAATGCTTGCCTGTTCAAGTTGACACAAAATCTTAACTATCACAGACACATTATATGTGAAGAAAGTAGAATGTCATTAAATGACATAAAAGAAAGAAAAGACCAAAGAGGATGTCAGAAGAGACTCTTGAAATTTACTCTTGAAGGTAGAGAAGATAAAGTGACTGGAAGAGATGATGACGTAAAAGCTGTGCAGAAAAATTGTTAAGAGCCTCCTAGAAGACAGATTAAAGTGTTATGATGAAATTTGCAACAGCATGGAATTAGAAAACTAAAAGGGAAGTACACATTTAGCATTTCTCAAGCTGAAAGACAAATTCAAGTATTGACTTGCAATATTGAAGAATTCTATGGGCAAATATTGAACAATGAAGGAAGCATCAAAAAGTCATTGAAAGAACACAGTCGCTATACTAAAAGAAGTATTCAGTCGTTGTTCAACCAATGAGTAAGGAAGACCGGAGAAGAATCAATATATTTGAATTATGGTGGTGGTAGAGAATATTGAATATACCATGGACTGCCAGAAAGATAAACAAATATGGTTTGGAAATACAGCCACATTGCTCCTTGGAGACAAGGTAGTGAGACTTTGTCTCTCATATTCTAAGCATGTTGTCAGGAGTGGGCAAACTCTGGAGAAGGACATCATATTTGGTAAAGTGGGATGTCAGTGAAAAAGAGTAAGACCTTCAATGAGATGGACTGACAGTGGCAACAACAATGGATTCAAACATAAACAATGGTGAGGATGATGCAGGACCAGATAGGTTTCATTCTGCTGTACATAGGGTCACTATGAGTAGGACCCAAATTGGCAGCAGCTAACAACAACAACATGGGAAGCCTGGAAGTCTGTTATACAGCCAGTTATACAGATTCCTTTCCTGGTTTCCTAACTGCACTTGGCAGAAACAAAGTTATGACTATTAAAATCATTGTGTTCCTGGAAAACCTCCCATTCTAATCCCCAATGCTGATATCACAATCTGCCAAAGAGATTGTCAGGACACTATTAAGACTATTATCCAAAGGTAATGAGATATTTTGTTTTGCCAAAGATGAATACCTCCACATATCCCAGTTTGGATAATATTTTGTATGTTGTTGTTATGTGCCATGGAGTCAGTTTTGACACATAGTGACCCTATACAGGGTTTCTGAGGCTGCAAATCTTTACAGGAGCAGAAAGCCTCATCTTTCTCCCACAGAACAGCTGATTGCTTCAAACTGCTGACCTTGAGGTTCGCAGCCCGATTCATAAGCACTACACTACCAGAGCTCCTTAATATTTTGTATAGTCAACCTTATTTATGTATTATAAGAAATTCAAGACTCTTACATCATCATCACCTCCCCCTGTGTTCTCATCCTCACATACTACTGTATCTAACTGCATTTCTCATTTGCAGTAGCTGAATGTGACAAAAAATAAAACTCAGTTATCAAGTTTATTCTAAATCACACCACTCTATAAGACCTGTCCCTTAGGGTTTTTAATGCTGTACAATTTTATAGAAGCAAACTGCCCTATTTTTCTTATTCAAACTGGCTGGTGCATATAAACCACTCATAGTTTGGTTAGCAGCTGAGTGCTTTAACTTCTGTGCCACCAGGAATCCTTCTGAGCCTCACTCAGAAGCCAAAAACCAAACATACTACCATTGAGTTGATTCTGACTCTTAGAAATCTTGTAGAGGGTTTCTGAGGTTCTCTCTCCCACTCAGCAGATGGTGGGTTTGAACATTGGTTCTTGCTGTTAACACTCTAGTGCTCACAGTCTCCCCTAAACCCACATTGTCTTTTCATAATGTTCTCTTCAACCTCTTGTTCTAACTGCAAGATGGATGTCTTCTGAGGACTCTTCTCTGTTGGGCTTGAGGTGGGGCTAGTGTCCACGTTGCTCCACATTGCAACTTGCAAACCACTGCTTTTTCATTCTTCCTAAAGCATTCAGCATGAACCTAACTCATGTCATATCACTATATCATGTCTTCCTCTTCCTTAGTGTAGAGCTTCAGAACACAATCATTTGTTCCCTGAATATTTTAACATATTAGACTAAGTTAGCTTATGTGTGTGTATGTGTTTCTGTAAGAATAGATAGGATAGATAGATAGATAGATAGATAGATAGATAGATAGATAGATAGATAGATAGATGAAAATTAATACAGAGAGAGACTTATTTCAAGGAACTGGCTCACACAGTTGTTGAGGTGGGTATGTTCCAGGTCTGTGGGTCAGATGTCAGACTGAAGCATCTCCTGACTCACATATCTGCAGGAGCTAATGAACCTGCAGATAGATGGCAGGTTTCTGGCTGCAGAGGCAAATGAATCCAAAGTCAAAAGGTACTGACATCTCCCAGAATTAGAAAGTCATTGCCTCAAATCCAAAAAACCAGAAGTCAGATGACAAACCAGATGCAGGAATCAGACCTAGCAAAAAGCAAACAATGTCCCAAGTGTCCAATGTATTGGAAGAAGGGCACATCCTTGAGGAAACTTTTTTCTCAATTGATTGGCTGCTCATATCAGACCTCATAATAAGGAACTTATGTATATTACCTGCCAAACCACTGAGTATCTTGACCCAGTCAGATTCACACACAACCTTAACTATCACACATTCTCTACAATACTCAAACTGACAAAAATTTTGAAGCTTTCAAAATACGCAGAGATGATGCTTCCAAAATTTGGGCCTCTTAACTCTTAAACTTCCTAACTTCAATTGGTCTTATTCTCTAACATACTTTCATCACATGGTCATGTACAGATTTTCTCATTTCTAAACCAGCACCCCTTCCAGAGTCATCACTTCTATCATTCATCTCTGCTGCTGCCCACCACCTTTTCAGATCTCTTTCTTTAGCACCTCAACTACAATTCTTTAATCCCACTAAGACTTTTACTCAATTGACCTCATTATCTTTCTCTGTCCCTTATTCCTCTAGTTTTCCTCTGGACCATATCCCATCACTGTATTTATTACTGAAGGTTTTCCTTACATGTACCCTCAGCATCATAACCCTTTTCTTTCTCTGTAATACTTGCTGGGAAAATAATAAAAGTGAAAAACAGGATCTTGGTCAAATCCTATCCCCTATGTCTTCTGTGACTGCACCTGAGACATTAAGTAGGCCTTTAATTATGCTTATCACCCATACTATCCTATGTTTACATGTATGCATGTGACTATTCAGGTTTTTTGTTTTTTGGGGGAGGGTATGGGGATCATACAGTATTTGTTTTTGTGTACCTAATTTATTTCACTCAACATAATGTTTTAAAGTTCACCCATGTTAAACATGTGTCAGAACTTAATTTCTCATTGTGGCTAAATAATAATACTGCATTGTATTTCCATAACACATTTTTTTGGTGTTCATTTACTCATCTCTTTACAGACATTCAGATTCTATTAACTTTTTGCTTTTGTGAATAATGCAGCAATAAGGACTGATGTACAAGTATTCATGAGCTGATTTCAAGTATTTTGAAGATATACCTAGAAGGGAAATTTCTTGGTCATAGATAGTTATTGTTGTTTACTGTCAAGACTATTAAAGTCTAACTACTGCATAGGGGTTTTTAAAGCTGTGATATTTCAGAAGTATTGTGTCAGGTCTGCCTTCCAAGGTGCCTCTGTGTGGGTTCAAACTGCCAAAATTTGGCTAGTAGTTAAACTCTTAAATATTTGTACCCAGAAACTCCTTAGGGCCATATGATAATTCTAAATTTAACTTTTTGAGGACCTTCCAAACTCTTTTCCACAGGAATTGTACCTTTTCTAGTGATTATTTTAGAGTGGAAATCAGACTATGCTGCTCCTCTGTTCAAAACTCTCCCATGATTTCTCAACTCACTCCAAGGAAAAGGAAAAGCTCTAGAAATAAAAATATAATTCCTATAAAGTCCTCAATGCTCTGGTCCCTGTCTCTGGTCTGACTCCATCTAATACTGTTTTTCCCCCTGTACACCCTGTTTCCCCCTCAGTAGCCTACTTGCTGCTCAGCAGAACATTAGACTTGTTTCTGCCTCAGACATCTCCCAGCCTGACTTATTCCTTTTAATCAGGTTTTTGCTCAAATCCATGTTATCACTTAAATTGTTTCTTATCACCTTCATAAAATAACAATTATGCCCTCTCCTCAATATCAGCACTCCCTATTCCATTAATTCTATTTTGCTTCCTCCTAATAAATATCACCACATTATCACATAACAATTATTCTCACTCTCCTCATCCCATTTCTGGATCCATTTTTAACCTATCTCTATGTCCAAGTGTTAACCTATATAGAATGCATACCCAGGCTCCCTTTGCCTTTGACTTCTGAGTGGATTTGATCAAAGTGAGCTACTGGCAGGAGAGTACAGGGTGGGAATAGAGAGAGTGACCTGTGTAGACATTCCTTTGCTTGTCTCCTGCATTGCTGTGGTTCTGAAATGGATGTAATCATCCACATACAAACTCCTTTATATCCTCTTCCATGTCTTCAGCTCTTACTGTTTGTTTTTTGTTGGGTTTTTTTTATCCCTATTTCCTCCTTCTTTACCTCCAAGTACAGAGTCCTGCCATAGCACTTTAGGATAAGCACTGGACTGCTAACCACAAGGTTGATAATTCAAACCCACCAGCCACTCAGAAACATGGTTGCTATGAGTTAGACTGACTCAATGGCACTTAGCAACAACATCTTCCAGCCTAGAGTAGGAATGGTTTCATGATGTTGCAATCCCTGAGTGTTTTATCATCTTCTGTGGTTCTCATACTCTGCTCACACCTTCACTAATGGTCCCTTTACTAAACTCTAGATTCAAATCTTCTGAATGTGCCATCTGTTACCATATGTACTATATCCCAATTTATAATCACACCATTGTGTAAGAACACAGAAAAATAATGTGGCATCAGGGTTGGAGGAAGAATAATTGCCAACTTGAGTTATGCAGATCACACAAATTGGCTTGCTGGAAGTGAAAGGGACTTGAAAATTTTACTGATGAAGATCAAAGACTATAACCTCAGGATGATAACACCTCAAGTAAAGAAAAATGAAAATCCTCACATCTGGATCAATAACTAATATCATGACAAGTGGAAAAAAGATTGAAGTTGTCAAAAGCTTCATTTTTCTTTGATCCTCAATTCATGCTCATGGAAATATCCATCAAGAAAACAGGGATGTATTGCATTAGGCAAATCTGTTGCAAATGACCTCTTAAAAGTGTTAAAGAACAAAGATGTCAATTTAAGAACTAAGGTGCACCTAACTCAAGTCATGATATTTTCAATTGCCTCATCTGCACGTAGAAGTTAAACAATAATTAAGGAAGATCATAGAATAATTGATGCATTTGAGTCATGGTGTTGGAGAAGAATATCTAAAGTACCATGGACTTCCAGAAGAACAAACAATTCTGTCTTGGAGGAAGTACAGTCACACTGTTCCTTAGAAGTGAGAATGGTGAGACTTAGTCTCTTACTTTGGGCCTGTTATCAAGAGGGACCAGTTCTTGGAGAAGGACATTATGCTTGGAAAAATGAGATGGATTGGCACAGTGACAACAACAATGGGTCTCCAACATAACAGCATTCGTGAGGATGGTACAGGACAAGGAAGTGTTTCATTCTGTTGTGCATAGTGTCACTATCTATTGGAACTGACCAGATGACACCTAACAACAACAACAGGTAGAACAGAAACCAGCACATAACACATCTTCAGTAAAGCTTTGATGAGGGAAAGGATTGATTCAACATGAGCATGTTACTTTTGATCCAGTGATGCTTTCATGTGGTGTCAGTGACAGGAGGTCCTAGGCTAACTGTTCCTCCAAAATGAAAGAGCACAGTTGAACATAATAGTTCAGAGGGACTCATATCTGAAGGATTTGGGAACAAAGTAGCTCTGTGATAAGTGTATTAGGTGACTCCTCTCTTACTATCATGTGAAATGCCATCCCCATCTATCATGGGGTAATTGACCTGGGAGTCAGAATATTCTAAGCTTAAATCCTGGTTTCTCCATGCAATGTAGTGAAGTATTTCATAAGAATTTTCTACTCATGGACTCATGGTATGGCATTGTGGGATAATGCACTAGATCACAAGCTGGTTTGAACCACAAGTTCGGCTCCTTGGAAACCCTATACAGAGTTTATATAAGTCAGAACTGACTTGAGGGCATTTAATAACATTTACCAATAGTCTTCCACCACTCATCTGTCAGTTTATCGTATTGTGGTGGCTTGTGAGTTGCTGTGATTCTGAAAGCTATGCCACTGGCATTTTAAATACCATCAGGGTCACCAATGGTGGACAGGCTTCAGATGAGCTTCCAGACAAAGACAGATCGGAAGAAGGAGTGACGAACTAATTCTGAATATTTAGCCACTGATAACTTTATGAATAGGAGAGAAACACTGTCAAATATAGTGCCAGAAAAAAAGACCCTCAGGTTAGAAGGCACTCAAAATGCGACTAGGGAAGAGCTGCCTCCTCAAAGTAGAATTGAAAGTGATGACACAAATGGAGTAAAGCCTTTAGGAGAAAAGCCCTTTGGGAACTTCATTTACTGATGGGGCACAACTCAAAATGGAAGTGTAAACATCCATTAAAAATCAGAATATGGAATGTACAAAGTATGAATCTGGGGAAATTGGAAGTTGTCAAAAATGAAATGGAACACATAAACGTAAATATCTTAGGCATTATTGAGCTGAAATGGACTGATATTGCCATTTTGAATCTGACAACCACATGGTTTACAATGCTGGAAATGAAAAATTGAAGAGCAATGGTGTTGCATTCATTGTTTAAAAGAACATACCCAGATCAGTCATGAGGTACAATGATGTCTGTGATAGGATAATGTCCATGCACCTACAGGCAAGC
>NW_006408865.1:42228-47660 GCF_000296735.1 Chrysochloris asiatica | reverse complement strand
AGATCTGTTTTGGAAGAAGTGCAGCCAGAGTGCTCCTTAGAGGCCAAGATGACCAAACTTCATCAATCATACTTCAGACATATTGTCAGGAGGGACCAGTTGCTGAAGAAGGATATCATGTTTGATAAGGCGGAGGGTCAAAGATAAAGAGGAAGACCCCCAATGAGATGGATTGGCCAGGTGGCAGCATCGATGGACTCAAGCATGGCAACAGTAGTGATGCTGGCCCAGGATCGTGCAGTGTTTCGTTCTGCTTTGCATAAGGTTGCTATGAGTAGGTACCGACTTGATGGCACCTAAAAATAACAACAACAAATCATAGTCTTTGTAACTCCCACCACCACCAAGATAAAACATTTTGCAGGTCACAACCCATGGCAACTTTCTTTACAAACTGGATCAAGGCAGTGACCTGAGTAAAGGTGATGATTTAAGTTAAGGTGATGTGTCCCACCTTAGTTAACATTGTTGTTGTTGTTGTTGTTGTGTGCCGTGGAGTCGGTTCCGACTCATAGCGACCCTACACAGGGTTTCCGTAACAAACATAAAATAATTCTCTTTAACATAGTCGAGTCCTTCCTCATAACTGCAAGCAGAGGTTAGAATTTACATCATCTCACAAAATGAACGATTGTATTGTGAATGCCTATAAATAATAATGTGGTGTTCGCACAACATTCAAATTGTATAACCTCCAATTCTATTCCCAGAACATATTGCTGATGTTAGGCAACACATACTTGACTGAGAATCACAGCCAAATTGACACATATTTTCAGGAGATACACTTTGAACCATGACGATGTCCATTTTTATCAATTGATCTTTCTTGATGATGTTCCCAAAGAAAGCAAGTTGAAGTCTTTCTGTCCTCTCTTCTAAGAAACATTCTAGTTATATTTCTCGTAAGACTGATTTTTCCATTCTTTTGATGGTTAACAGTATATTCAATATTCTCTACTCACAATACAGTTTGAATGCATCAAGTCTTCTGTCTTCATGCTTCATTGTCCTATTTTTGCACACATCTAAGATGCTTGAAAAGACAATGTCTATACAGAAATGGAAAAGTTGGATTCCATAAGCTCCAACCCAGTGCTTGACACATACTATCCTAGAGGTGTGATATATGCTTTAGTTAACTCTCACAATAGCCCTAAGAGGTGAAATAACATAAGAATCCTTATTTTATAATTAGGAAAACTGAAAGCTAGAAAGAGCTTAAATAACTTACTCAAAATCACATAGGCAGACCAATTGCTGAATCTGTGCCTCTCACCATTACACAAGAATACTCAGAATGAGTGTTTAATAGATGGTCACTGACATTGTTGCTATTGAATTTCCATTCTCATGTGGACCCCATTCTTTATTTCTTAATAGCATTGGAGTTGGTATTTATTAAACAGCATGCTCATTTTTTTTTTAATTTAAAATTTATTTCTTAAAAGTCTACTGTATGTCCTGCTATGCTCTTACATAAGAGAAGTGAGCAAGATAGACAGAGTTCCTGAATTCCTGGAATAACTCAGTGAGAAAGATTTCTATTGAAACATAAAGTGCCTAATGGTTAATTAATTGTAAGTATGAAAAAGGGGAAATCAAGAGTACAGAAATACAGCCAGAGTGCTCATTGGAAGCCAGGATGATCAGATTTTGTCTCTCATACTTTGGTCATATTATCAGGAGTGACTAGTCCCTGGAGAAGGACCTCATGCTTTGTAAAGTGTAGAGTCACTGAAAAAAAGGAACCCCCACCCCCCATCCCCTAGCAGGTTGGATTGGCATAGTGACAGCAGCAATGTGTTCTGGCATAGCAACGACTGTGAGGTTGGGCCAGGGTTGAGCAGTGTTTCATTCTCATAGCTTAGGGTTGCTATGATCAGTACTTACCCAACAGCCCCTAACAACAAAAATAACAACAAAACGGAGTCCTGGTGTGGTGCTGTAGGATAAGCACTGCACTGCTAACTACAAGGTCGAATATTCAATCCAACCAGCTGTTCCTTGGAAACTCTATTCAGGGTTGCTATGAGTCTGAACAAACTTGACAGCACTTAAAAACAATAAAACTGATAATACGAGTTCTGGCATAATTAGAATAATTCTCCTTTCTATAATCCTGCAGGGGAGAAATGTCAATATTTTTCTTAGGATATTCAGAATAGGCTTCCAGACAGATTTCTATGTTAATTTCTTATTAAAAAAAAGAGCAAATCAACTCTTAGAGTTTAAAAATCATATGGGCACATTATTAGGAAAACAGAATTAGCAAAGTGGGCTTAATGTGAAACTCTGATTAAGTTGCTTAGTAGTTTCTCTACAGGAGTTTCCCTCTACCTTTGGAAACACCTCCCCTCCCTACATTCATGTTAAATTGCATTCAGTCTGTTCTACAGCTGCCCTGTCCTGATAGGTTTGGAGATTTGTTAAAACCCACTCCATGTTCATCTGTTAAACCTCTGACTCCAGCTGTTTCCAAATTCTAGACCATTTTCTTCAAAACAGAGGTTTTATAATCTTAAGGGCGTTCTACCAGCAAAAAACTATGCCTATATCTGTTTTTAAATTTGCATTTACTAAAGATGTTAATATACTTAACCCCAGGGATCTGTTGCTTTTTATCACAAAATGTTATATAGCTCTGTGTATATCACATTTACACCTAAAAATATTGAAGAGGATTTGTAAAATGTTTAGGCTAAGAGATCATAGCACAACCTACTAATTTATTACATTATAAATAATAATGAAGCAGTTTCTAATCAGAAGCTGTTTTACCAAATAAAGACATACCATGATTATTTCCACAGTTCTTTTCTTTTTTTTTTTTTTTTTTTTCTTCAAGAAATCAATTCATCAGCATATCTGGAATCCATATAACAAACTGGCAAAATATCAAGATATTAATTTTGTATAAGAGGGGAAAACTTCTAAATATTCCTATTTAAAAATCTATATCTTGAATTCTTTTCAGGTTCTGACTTAAAATCAGAGGTTCAATATTTTAAGGCAGATTAAAAGGCAGAATGCACTGAATTAGATGAGACATTTTCTGACTCATATTATCTTGTCGATGAACCAAAGGCTTGCTTGCAGATTCATTTTCAGTATGATTTCCCTGTTGGATACATCCTGGATGCCATGGAGAGGAGTCAGCAGGACAACCCCAGGGAAGAGGTCAGAAACAATGCTATCAAAGAGAAATGTCATGGGACAAGAATGGAAAATTGGAAACAATGAGCGAGAGAGAAAATTCACACTGAAGAGAGTAAAATATAAGAAATAATACAAACAGGACTACCACTAACATCATCATTTTGGTTTTGTTTATTTAAACCCTCACTTGTAATTAATAAGAACTGCTATTTAAAAAATTTCAGAGGACTTCTGCTGAGTGTTTAAACATAAAAGAAAAATATTGTCCTTTCATCATCTGCAAAAAAAGAAAAAAAACAAAAAACCCCACAATTTATGTATAGACTTTGGAACGAAAGCCTCTTTTAAGTTTCTTAGAGTTGATCACAAATAGAAACCAAGTCTGAACTCCCCCAAATAATAAACCAGTGGGAAAAAAGATAATACACCCTACTATCTAAGCACTTGGCCTGCCTCATTAAAAGTGGTTCAAACAAGTGCTGTTACATTAGTCCTAAGAATGCATTAGGAAGCAAGACCAATTTTAAGCAATATTTGTGTTTCATTGTGTTAGCAGTCAGAATCCCTGGCAGCTAGAGAACAATGAAGAATGTATTCCATTGGCATTTGTGAAGTAGGGGTCTTTTTAGATGCAGATGCTGATCCCACAGTAATAGGGAAACTAGGTTTATTTTTCCAGAAGTGGTGTTGATGACTTACAAAGAGCCAGCCACTAACCCTCCTTAACCCAGTTTCCCTTGGGACTGATGGATGATGATAATTACAATTTTTCTTCTAAGAGAATTAAAAACTTCCCCCCTAACATTCAAGTGAAAAACACATGAATGGTATCTATCAATCCTAAATACTCAATTGAGAAGGTTATATACTAAAAAGCAGTGTTTTAATGTAGGTGAAAACTTATCCTTTGAGGAAGAAATCAACCAAGACATTTGGTGATGAAAGCAGCTGAATTCTCCTTAGAGAGGCCAATTGGGATATACAGCCTGAATAACGTACCCAAATGGGATGGACATCCTGTTGAAGCAAAATATGTTTTTCACTGAAATCTATTTTGGGGGTATTCAAGTAGGAATAAATAACAACCTAGGAAAAGAGTGGGGAAGCATCCTTAGAGATAATAATTTTTTAGAGAAAAAACAGAAGGTCTTATGCATGCAGCTGGTATTTTCATGAATCCTCCCACTGATGCCTGGGACTTTGGAAGACCAACCAACTAAGAGATAGAAGGTAAGCAGCTGCCTGTGCAGATGTTGTCAACAAATAGGATTTGGAATCCTAATCTATTATGTAAAAGCCTGTAACCAGCAGCTATTACCTAAGGAACTGGGAGCCGAGGGCATTTAACTGACCTCTGGATGCTAGTGTGTACAGCTTGTGTAGGCTTATTCCTGAGCTTCCTTCATTAGCCATCCTTTCTCCCTACATGAGATCATTCAGTACCAAGTATTTAAATACAATTCATGTTAATTTAATATTTGTAAAGTGCTTAGAATCATGCTAGCTCACAGTAGCTCATGGAAGTGTTAGCTATTATTATTTTTATTATAGGTAATTGCCTATTAACAATTTCCAATTGAATGTTTGATAGGTGTCTCCAAATTAAGTACAACATGGAATTAAAATGGATTTTAGTGTTCTTTCACTAATTATTACAAATCCATCTTTGTAATAACAACTTGCCCTTGTGACTCAACCCAAAAGCTTAAGGATCGTTCTTGAATCTTCTTTGTCTTTTATTGTTGTTTTTGTTGTTGTGGTCTGGCTCAACAACCCTGTATAGGGTCCGGAGGCTGTAAATCTTTATGGGGGCAGAAAGCCTCATCTTTCTCCTGCGGAGCAACTGTTAGTTTTGAACTGCTGACCTTGAGGTTAGCAGTCCAACTGGTAACCACTATGCTACCAGAGCTCCTTCTTAGTACCTAATTAATCAGCAAGACATTCTGGTCAGACCTCTAAAACATACAACAAACCGATCCTCCTCCTTCCATCTTTACTGCCACCTCTTGCCTGGAGGACTTTCATAGGCTTTTACCTGGTTTCTCTGCTCCCACTTTTCCATTATAATTAATTATTCACACAGTGATCAGAAATAGCTTCGTAGTAGCTGTGTGAAGAAGCCTTAGAGATTTTATTAGTTGATACAGAGTAACGGTAGAACAAAAAGTAGATCCCTATTTATGGTAGTTCCCATGACTGGGGTCATTGTGCTCCAAGTACCATTGCTCTGCCACCCTTTAGAATGTTATGCTTATCTACAAGGAGCTCTGGTA
>NW_006408865.1:39607-41153 GCF_000296735.1 Chrysochloris asiatica | reverse complement strand
TTTTTTTTAATGTTTTATTGTGAATTATGTGATAGTTTACATGGGAGAACTTTAGTTTTACATTCATTCCATCGTATATCATCTCACTGCCATGGTTCCAATAGGAATGATTCTTAATGTAAAGATTTGTTTCCCCTTTTGAGTAACTACATCCATAGGTGTAGGTAAAGTTCATCAAACTGTATCAGATTACTCTTTTTTTTTCTCTTCTTTTTTCTTCTAGTTGAGCTCTGATCATCCAGTCATTGAAGCCAGGTCAAGTGGGTATTATCTGCAAGTGTGGGTGTTCTAATGCATATGCCCTCTCTTCTGATCAGCTGGACCTTTCACTCTCCACTTAAGTCCTCTGTGGCTATGTCACTGACACTGGGCCCAAGAGTCCCCAGGTTTTGCCACACTGCTGGCCTAACAGGTCTCCACCCGGGTTCACAGGAGTCTATTGAACGTTGTATGGCTTAACTTGCAGCTTCATTGCTGTTATTTCCTCACTGCCCATTATCGGTGACCCATGTGGTGACCAACCAGAGCGTGTATTCCCATTGAATCTTAGTCTTGGAAGGGGATTTTCCCTGAGGGGACCAGAACACTTGCCTTGATGTCTCCTGGGTGAGAAACTAGCTTGTTCTTGTAGTAATCAGTCTTTATTGTTTTGTATTTCTCCTGTCTGTCTTTCTTTGAAAAAGTATCTTCTGTTTTTTTAGCCACTCCAGGCTGGTCTGTTTGTTCTTTCAAGTGGAAATTTCCCATCTCAGAAGATTCTGGATGGGGCTCAGGATTCCACCTATGTAATGCAGAGGCTCCCCAGAAAGCCTCCTTCACTGGGCATGTTGTAGCCCCATTTTAGGTATTCCAACCAGTTATAGGCAGAAGATGGACTTATAAGCTTCCTATAGTGATATTTCTGCCTATTCCTTTCTCTCCCCAAGTGTCTATTTTATAATGGTATACCAGGGAAACCAAGATTCAAAAGACAGACAAGCATCTTAATATTATTTACCCCCTTTTGCCCATCCCAAACATATCTCAATCCCTGTATCCCAGAGCCCTGTTGTTCCAAGGTTGTGCATATATCATTATTTACCTCTTTCCCACTTAGCCCATGCAAACCTGCCTAATTGTTTTCCCATCCACTTTGTTCTTACAATCCCCTCCCCTTCTTACTTATGACACCCCTCCCTAGCACCCTAACTATTCTGTGTCTATTTCCTACCCTGTGCTCCATCTTCCCCTCCCTCCCTCACCCTATCCCACACATCCCAGTAACTAGCAAAGAACCCGCCCTCCCCTCCTTTAATATGTGTTCTTTTCCTTAGTCTTTTACAGTAGTGGTCCTATGCAGTATTTCTCCTTTTGTGACTGACTAATTTCACTCAAAATAAAGTCCTTAAGTTTCATCCGTGTTATGTGGTAGCTTACAGTTTCCTTGTTATTCTTTAAGGTAGCATAATATTCCATTGTGTGTATGTACCACAGTTTGTTTATTCATTTTTCAGTTGATGGGCACTTAGGCTGTCTCCATCTTTTTGCTATTGTAAATAGTGCTGCT
>NW_006408865.1:38326-38812 GCF_000296735.1 Chrysochloris asiatica | reverse complement strand
TTTCAAGAGGTAGCATATGATCAAGAACCAATAATACTGAAGGAGGAGGAAGTCCAAGGTGCATTGAAGGAATTGGCAATGACCAAGGCACCAGGAATTGATGGAATAAAAATTGAAATGTGTCAAGAAAGTGAGGCAGCTCAGGAGGCACTCATTCATCTCTGCCAAGAAATTAGGAAGACAGCTATCTGGCCGACTGATTGGAAAAAATACGTAATTTTGCCCATTCCAAAGAGAGGTGACCCGATGGAATGAGGAAACCATCGGTCAATTTCTTTGATATCCCATGTAAGTAAAGTTTTACTAAAGGTAATACAGAAACAGCTGCAAGCATACATGGAAAGAGAACTTCCAGAGGTTCCATCCAGATTCAGAAGAGGCCGTGGAATGAGGGATATCACTACTAATGTCCTATGGATCTTGGTTGAAAGCAGAGAATATCAGAAAGATGTTTACCTGTGCTTTATTGACTATGTAAAGGCTTTC
>NW_006408865.1:35174-37500 GCF_000296735.1 Chrysochloris asiatica | reverse complement strand
GAGAAGGATATCATGTTTTTTAAGGCAGAGGGTCAGAGAAAAAGAGGAAGACACCCAGCAAGATGTATTGGCAAAGTGTCAGCATCAATGGGCTCAAATGTGGCAACGATAGTGAGGCTGTTCCAGGATCCAGCAGTGTTTCTTTCTGCTGTGCATAAGGTCGGTATGAATTGGTACCGACTCGATGGTACCTAACAACAAAACACGAATGTTAATTAAATTTGTGGTTTATTCTATATCATAAAAAGGATCCCTGGTGGCATAATGGGTTACACATTGGGGTGCTAACCACAAGGTTAGCATTTTGAGTCCACCCAGTGCTCTGCAGGAGAAATACAAGGCTTTCTGCTCCTGTTATGATTTACACTCTCAGAAACCCTTTACAGGGTGTCTATGAGTTGAAAGTGACTCCTTGGTATATTGTGGTGGTGATGGTGTTTATGTGCCGTGGAGTCGGTTCCGACGCATAGCAATCCTGTACATGGTTTCCGAGGCTGTAAAACTTTACAGGGGCAGAAAGCCTCATCTTTCTCCAGCGGAACACCTGGTAGTTTCAAACTGCTGACCTTGCAATTCACAGCCCGATTCGTAACCACTATGCTACCAGAACTCCTTAATGGTATACTATTACCAGCTATATCATAAAAGGAACTATCCATTTTTTGCATATGCTCCCTTCTTCAACCACTGCTCTTTGGGTCAGTTACCTTCAGTTATCCATCAGTTTTTTGCAGCTCAACTCACAGAGAGAAAAATAAATCTATATTCCAGTCCAGGCCATTGTTTAGCTGCATCTTTCTGGAATACAGCGGAAGAAACACAGCTGCTCCTAGCTAAAGATACAGCATGGAGCTGCTTGTGCTTGCCTGTTCTTTTTAAGAGTTGTTTATGCCAATGGCTCTTACATTTTTCTCGGATCCTACAATAGCACAGAGCACATGGTGGGTGCTCAATAAATAGGGAAACAAGGATTGCATTTCTTTTCAACTATCCCTTTGTAGAGCTACTGAGAGAAAGTCAAATTTGTTTCACAAAGAAAGCCATGTGGCTTTAAACAGTGCTGGGCACTGTTTTTATCTTCAAATATTTACTGACCAGTTGAATATAAAGACAAAGCAAACTAGATCTCTACTGTCAACATGCTAATATTTAGTTGGGGAGATACAATATGAGAAAGTAGGCAAAATAAAGGGAAAGATATGAGGTGATAAATTTGGGCGGGGGTAGAAAAATTAGTCTATCAGTATTGAAAGATACATTAGAAATTAATGAGTTCATACTTCTTTTTTATTTTATTGTGGTAAAATCTATATAAGAAAACATTTACCATTTAAGCTAGTTTTATGTGCACAATGCTGGGACACAAAGTAAATAAATTCACCATGTTGTATAACCATCACCACTTTTTAATTTACATTTTTCTGATAAGTGTCCCAGAAAGAATTAAGTGGTAGTTCACTGTGGTTTTTACTTACATTTACCTAATAACTAATGATGATAAACGTTTTTAATGTGCTTATTGGTCATTTGCATTTTGATTTTGAGAAATGTCTATTTAAGGCTCTGTCCTTTTTTCCAATTGGGTTGCTTGTCTTTTTGTTGTCTGTAGGAATTCTTTTCATATTCTGGGTATTTAATTCTGATTAGGTATATTCATATTGTTCCCAAATATTTTTTCTCATTTTGTAATGATCTTTTCACTATATCTATGCAGTTATTTTATACACAAAGTTTTAAATCTAGATGAAGTTTAATTTATCACTTTTGTCTTTGTTACTTTTGATATTAGTGGTTATCATTATCTAAGATTCACTGTCAAACACTTTATCCAGAGGATTTGTCCCTTGTTTTCTTTTAAAAGTTTTATAATTTCACTATTTACATTAGATTGTTGACTCATTTTTAGTCCATTTTTATATATGGCATGAGCTATGGGCCTAACTTCATTCTTTCGTGTATGGAGATCCAGTTTTCCCAGAATCATTTTTTTTACCTCCCTCTTATTGTACATTGTCTTTTCCTTCATCCAAGTTAATGTGTAATACCCTCTAGTCAGTGAATTACACTTCCCACCCCTTGCAACTATCACAAAATGTTTAATGTGAAAACTTTTTCTTGACTTTATACAATAGTGGTCTTATACAATATTTGTCCTTTTGTGATTCATCCATTTCACTCAGCATAAAGTCCTCCAGAGAGAACCTTATATTGAAGAGGCTATTTTTACCTGAGAAAGATCAAAGAGCATAGCCTTAGGTATGGAATTTTCACCACTGGACCAATAAACAACATTCTTATTAATGGAGAAAAGATTGAAGTTGTCAAG
>NW_006408865.1:25296-33409 GCF_000296735.1 Chrysochloris asiatica | reverse complement strand
GAGTCCGTACCGACTTGATGGCACCTAACAACAACAAACCCTATAGGGTTGGTATGAGTGGGAACCAACTCAATGGCAAATAATACTAACAACAGTAACAACAATAACACTATATGAAATAAGGATGTCTTTAGTTTATTTTCTTTTGTTATTGTTGCTAAGTACCATTGAGTCCATTCCAACTTACAGCTACCCTGTATAGAGTTTCTGAAGAGTGGCTGATGGGTTTGACCTTGTGGTTAGTAGCTTAGTATTTAGTTGCCATCCCATTGACTTTGACTCATGGAGACCACATATGCAATAGTGTGAAATGTTACCTGACCTGGTGCCATTTTCATGATCATTGCTATGTTTGAGTTTATTGCTGTGGCCATTCTGTAGTGCCTTCCAGTTTAGGAGGCTCATTATCCATTGCTACATCAAAGAATGTTCTGTTGTGGTTCATAAGTTTTCATTTACTAATTTTCAGAAGTAGATCACCTGGTCTTTCTCCTAATCTGTTTTAACCTGAAAACTCTACTGAATCTTATCTCTTATGGATAACCCTGCTGATATTTGAAATACAAGCGATACACTTTCCAGCATCACAGCAACATGCAAGTCACCACAGCACTACAACAGACAGATGGGTAGAAATAAAAAAATCAAACCCAGTGCTCAGAAGTCAATTTCAGCTCATAGCAACCCTCTATAAGGTTTGTAAGACTGTAAATCTTAAATGGAGCAGAAGCCTCATTTTTCTTCTAAGGAGCTGCTAGTGGGTTTGAACCACTAACCCTCAGTGCTACCAGAGCTCCTTGACAATGGATGATAGTTGATTTATTTAGATCTTTAATTTCTTTCAGAAATGTTTTATAATTTCAGTATACATGTTTTTCACCTCCCTGTTTAAATTTATTCCTACATATTTTATTTGTTTATAAGCTATTGTAAATGGAATTGGTTTCTTAATTTACTTTTCAGATTGCTCATTACTTTGATATAGAAACCCAACAAATTTTTGGATATTGACTTTGTACCTTGCAAATATGCTGAATTAATTTAGTAGCTTGAGTAGTTTTTGCATGAATCATTTGAGATTTTCAATATATTAGATAAAGTCACCTGTGAATAGGGATGATTTTACTTCATTCTTTCCAATTTGGATATGTATTACATTTCTTGCCTATTTTATCTGGCTAGGACTTCAATAAAATATTGAACATCAGTGATGAAAGAAAGAGGACAACTTAGTCTTGTTCCAGATCTTAAGGGCACAACCTTGAATCTTTCTCCATTAAAAAGCTGAGGTTTTGTCCTACATTACCTTTATCAGACTTTGGATTTTCTTCCTATCCCTTGTTTGTTGAGTGTTTTTATCATGAAAGATGTTGCATTTTGTTAAATGCCTTTTTCTGCATCAATTGAGATGATAGTGTAATTTTTCCATTATTCTGTTAATAGGGTATAGTATACTGATTTTCTAGTGTTGAACCACCTTTGTATTCCTGAAATAAATCCCACTTGGTCATGGTGTATAATCCTTTTAATATGATATTGGGTTTAAATTTTAGTATTTTTCTAAGCATTTTGCATTTATATTAAAATGAAATATTGGTTTACAGTTTTCTTTTCTTGTAGTGTCTTTGTTGCTTTCATTGTGTAAATCAATCTTGTTGGGGTCTTCCTCTTTTTTTTGACCCTCCACTTTCCCAAGCATGATGTCCCTTTAGATAAGGTCCAAAGTATGAAAGATTAAATCTCACCATCATTGCTTCTAAGAAGAATTCTGTCTGTACTTCTTCAGACTTAAATTTGTTTGTTTTGCTGGCAGTCATTGGTACTTGCAATATTCTTCGCCAACACCAGAACTCAAATGCATAAATTCTTCTAGTCTTCTGTATTCACAGTCCAACTTTCACATGCATATGAAGCCATTGAAAAAAATCATGGCTTGAATTAGGTGACCCTTAGTCCTCAAACTGATACCTTTGTTCTTGAACACTTTAAAGAGGTATTTTGCAACATATTTGCCTAATTCAATATGTCATTTGGTTTCTTGATTGCTGCTTGCTTCCATGAGCATTGATTGTGCATTTGAGCAAATTGAAATCTTTGACACTTTCAGTCTTTTTTTTCCCATTTATCATGATGTTATGTGTCGTCTTTGCTTTCAGCAAGCAAGGTTATGTCATTTGCATATCACAGGTTGTTAATGACACTTCCTCCAATCCTGATGCCGATTTCTTCTTCATATAATACAGCTTCTCAAATTATTTGCTTGGCATACAAATTGAATAAGTATTGTGAAAGGATACATCTTTTCCTGATTTTAAAACATTTTATATACCCTTGTTCTGTTTGAATGACTGCTTCTTGGTTTATGTACAGGTTTCTGAAAAACACAATTAAGTGTTCTATAATACATATTTTTTGCTGTTAACCATCATATGTCATGATCCACACACTCGAAAGCCTTTGCATAGTCAATAAAGCACATATAAACACCTTTTTTTGGTATTCTTTGCTTTCAGTGAAGATCCATTTTGATTATCCTTTGTGATTCTCTATTAAATAATAGAATACAGCTTCATGTGATATTGTATGACTTCTAAGACTAAATTAGCAAAGAAGTATACTTCTATCTGGCTTTCTTGGGATAATCATATTAAGGGTGGAGTCCTGGTGTGGTGCTGTAAGTTAGTAGGCCAGTCTGCAAGGTTGCTTAGAACCATAAGATTAGTGGTTCAAACTCATCAGCTGCTCCTTGGAAACCCTATACAGGGTCACTGTGAGTCATAATCGGTGGCACTAAACAACAATACTTAATGTAAGAGGCCCAACTACTCTTACATAGCTATTCTAAAGATGTCATGCATATGTGCTGTAATCAGTCATCCCTGCTAAATCCTCAGTTGATAGCCAATATGCTAGTAAGCCATCTGGACAACTAGCTTGGTCCTGCTTTCAATGAACCCATTCCCCAATGATCAAGCTACTCCTACCATTTTTATGTCATCTGCTTAAGGTTGGAAATACTGAGCAAAGAAAAGCCATGTCCACTCTGGCCCGTCCATATTCCTGACACATAAAATTTGTAATATTATAAAATTATTTTTAAGATGCTACATTTTGGAGTAATTTGTTAAACAGCTTTAGTAACCATATAAATGTCACTGACTTCTAAAAGGGTACAATTCATTTAATGACTAGTGAGATTTTCCAGAGGATCTTCCAAAGCAAAGATAAAGGAGGAAAGAGATTGTGAAAAAATTGCATTATTATGCCTACTAATAACTACTGTTTTTTGAGCACTGCTACTGGTTCTAACAAGGAGCTCTGCCAGCGTAGTGGCTATGAATCAGGCTGTGAACTGCAAGGTCAGAATTTCAAAACTACCAGCTGTTCCATGGGAGAAAGATGAGGCTTTCTGCTTCTGTAAAGATTTACAGCCTCGGAAACCCTGTACAGGGTTGCTATGAATTAGAATCAACTCCACAGCATATAACACCAACAACAACTGGTTCTAACACTACTTAGGTTAAGAATGGGGACTTTGATGTCAAACAAAATGCATCTAAATACGAGCTCTGCCTCTTATGACATGTATGATTTTGAGCAAAAAGTCTCCTGAATTTTCTGTCACTCGTCTGTCAGTTTGTTGTACTGTGATGACTTGCATGTTGCTGAAATGCTTAAAACTATGCCACTGACCAGACTAAGATGGACAAGGCAGAAGGAGAGGTGGACTAGTTATGAATGTCTAGTCACTGAAAATCTTATGAATAGTGTGGAACATTTCAGATATGGTGCCAGAATATGGTCACCTCATGAAAAAATAAGATTGAGGAAGTGATGCCTCCTCAAAATAGAGTTGAACATAATGACATGAACTGAATTAAGCCTTGGAGACCTTATTGAATGAGAAGAAACAGCTATAAATATGCATTAAAAATCAGAATATGGAATGTACAAAATATGAATCTATGAAAATTAGAAGTTGTCAAAAAGTGAAAATGAATCCATCAAGATCAGTATTCTAGACATTAGTGAGCTGAAATGGACTGTAATTGGCCATTTTCAATCTAACTATCATATAATTTACTATGCTGGGAATGACAAATTAAAGATGAATGGTGTCAAATTCATTGTCAGAAAGACCTATGCTGTCTGTGATAGGATAATATCCATATACCACTAAGGGAGTACTGATATGGCACTGTAGGATAAGCACTGGGCCACATGATTGGTTTGAACCACGGGGCCAGTGGTTCAAACTCACCAGCTACTCTTTGGAAGCCCTAGACTCATAGAAATGCTAAAAGTCAAAACCAACTGGATGGCACTTAACAACATCAAACATTCAATCAAGAAGCAGTGACAGAGGGGCTTCTGGTTTGGTGGTGGCAGAGAAGAGTCAGGTAGAACAGGCTCCATGGGGGAGGGGCTGAAAATCCAGAGAGCATTGCTCTAGCGGAATAGCACCAGGGCTCTAGATCTAGCATAAGGGTCAGGGCGTCAGTTTCCCGCAACCACCAGTGGAAAAATCATTGCATAAAGGAAAATATTGCAATTTAGAAAATGGTCAAGACATGGGACTCTCTCTGAGGCCACCCCGCCCATGTGGAGGTCAGATGGCGGGGCTAAAGCCAGACCTGCATGGAGAACTGGTGCTAAATGTGACGCAATGACATTTGCAAAAGGAAGTGTGTGTGGATTCTACATATTTTTCCTCCTCTTCCCTGTCGTACCTTCTTTGCCCAGCCCAATCGCCTTCAGGCAGGTGGGTGTACACCCCAAAAAAAGTCCAGCATTGAGACCACAGATTTCCCACGGCACAGAGAGAAAGAGCCCCATGGGTCCAAGGGAAAATTCTTTGGCTGCTGTTTTTGACTTCTAACTGTGGGTCCCAGCCCTAAAGTTAATTTGTGCAGGACTCTTTACTCCTGCCTATCCAACAAGAAAAAAAAGAAGGTTTGGCCTTACAGACAAACTATATGAACAATCTGTAAAACCCCAACATAAAAAGATGCAACCGTTTCAAGAATTATGCTGTGCACACTCAGATACCTGACTTTCAGAGACAAAAATAGTAAAAATGTTTCTCCCATTAACTTCTCAATATCTATCTGTGCAACTCTACAGTGCTGATTAAAGGAGGGCCTGAGCGAGTGGATCCCAATCCACTAATGGTGGCTTCTCTGGTGCACACACACTTACTGTGTAGCAAGGCGACTGGCCAGTAGGCCACAGTTTTATTTTTGCTTCAATGCGGTGGTTTGTGTCTCTGCTTTTATATTGCTTCTGCTTTTGATCACACATTTTTCCTGGAGGTGGGAGCTTTTTCTCCCTACATTACCCAAGAAGAGTCAGCAATCATGGCCATATAACCAAGCTACAAGCATACCCCATAATATTCAACTATTGAGACAAGAGCCAATAACAGATGCTAAGCCTTACATGTGAAAAGGAAAGCCTATCTCCTGATCATATCCACCAGGAGACACCCAGTAACCTTAATAACACAACAACAAACATCCATTTAAGAATTAAAAATCCACATAACACTGGAAATAATTGTTAAAAAACAGCAAAATATATCAAAACATGTCCAAAAACAGAGAAGACTAGCTTAGACAAATGAGCTCTTTCTAGAAGAGGAAGAGCAAGTTTTGGATTTGCCTGAGAAGGAATTCAGAAGAATGCTATGGAAACAAATTCAAATGCTCTGAAAAAGGATGGAGGAAAACAAGGAAGAAGTCAGGAAAGTACTTCAAGAGCAATCAAACAAGAACAACCTGGAAACAATTCAAAACCTGCAAAAAGAGGTCCAGATGATTAATAATAAAATATCAGAAGTCGACAATACACTGAAAGGGCAAAGGAACCAAATTGAAGAGAGGGAAGCCAGAACAAATGAGCTAGAAGACAAATCTCACAATACTGCTAAGATAGAAAATCAAGCAGGAAAAAAAGGATAAAAAAATCTGAAAAGAGTCTAAGATTCATGCTGGATAACATGAAGAGGAACAATTTAAGAACTGTTGGCATTCCAGAACAGGATGAATCAGAGAAGCCACAGAAGAGATAGTGGAAGAGCTTCTGGAAGAAAATTTCCCTAAAATCTTTAAAGATGAGAAGATAAATATTCAAGCAGCCAAATGTACCCCAGGAAGGATAGACCCTAAAAGAATATTACCAAGAAATATAATAATCATGCAATCTAAAATCAAAGACAAGGAGAGAATCTTAAAAACAGCCAGGGAAAAGAGAACGTTACTTACAAAGGCAAGCTAATCAGATTAAGCTTTGACTATTCAGCAGAAATGATGCAGGAAAGAAGACAATGGGGAGACATATACAAAATCCTAAAAGAAAAAACCGCCAACCAAGAATTGTCTATCCAGCAAAACTGTCAATCAAATATGATGCAATCAAACATTCCAGGATAAACAGAATCTAGGAGATTTTGTCAAAGCCAATCCAGCATTTCAAAACATCCTAAAGGAAGTTCTTTGGACTGAAAACCAACAAAAACAGACAATAACCAGAGATTCACAGGCATGGCAATACCAGAACAGAATAAAACAACAACAACGAAGTTAAAGGAGCTGGGAGGTCAACTGAAGATCAAAATAATAACAATGTCAAAGAAGGGGAAAATGTAGGAACAGAGATCCAGGTGGTGTGGAGATCAGGTAGATTACAGGATACAATTGTCTTAAATGGAGGAGAAAGTTAATAGACAGTTATTGTTGTTGTTGTTAAGTGCCGTCGAGTCGGTTCTGACCCATAGCAACCCTGTACAGGGTTTCCGAGGCTGTAAGTCTTTACGGGAGCAGAAAGCCTCATCTTTCTCCCTCAGAGTGGCTGGTAGTTTCAAACTGCTGACTTTGAGGTTCGCAGCCCAATTCGTAATCACTACACTACCAGAGCTCCTATAAGGTAACCCCAAATAAAGCTAATACTTCACAACTTACCATGAAAATGAACTCCATGCAGAACAAGCAAACATGAAAACTAAGAAGAAACTGATAAGAAATAGAATGAAAAACACAAACTCAGTACAAAAGGCATGCAGAACAAAGGAATGAACAGCACTACCAAAAAATTAACATAATGGCAGCAATTAATTCATACCTATCAATAATTACGTTGAATGTCAATGGATTAAATGCACCAGTGAAGAGACAGAGAGTGGCAAAATGGATAAGAAAACAAGACCCTTCAATATGCTGCCTGCAAGAGACACAACTTACACACAAAGACAAAAACAGACTAAAAGTTAAAGGATGGAAAAAAATATATACCAAGCTAACTGCAACAATAAACAAGTAGGAGTGGCAATACTAATCTCCAATAAAGAAAACTTTAAGACAAAAACCAGCATAAGAGGTAAAGACGGACACTATCTCATGCTCAAAGGATAAATTGAGCAAGAAAAAATAACCGTAATAAATATCTATGCTTCCAATGAAAGAACACCAAGATATATGAAGCAAACCTTACTAGAACTGAAGAAAGAAATAGATAAATCTACAATTATAGTGGGGTATTTTAATACGCCACTTTCAAAAAGGGACAGAACAGCCAGAAATTAACTGAACAAAGTCACAGAGGAACTAAACAGCACAATCAACCAACTTGTCCTCATATATGTGTACAGAGTATTCAACCCAACAACATCACAAAATACATTCTTCTCCAGGGCACATGGAACATTCTTCTGAATTGACCATGTGTTAGATCACAAAGTAAGCCTCCATAAATTTACAAACAGCAAAATACTAAAGAGCATCTTTTCATACCACAATGTTATAAAACTAGAAATCAGCAATATGAAGACCAAGGAAATAAAATCAAATACAAGGAAACTGAATAACAGCCTGCTGAAAAGAAATTGGGTAAAAGAAGAAATTAAATGTGAATTCACAAAGTTCCCAGAAACAAACAAGAATGAAAACACAACATACAAAATCTTTGGGACACTGCCAAAGTGGTGCTGAGAGGACAATTTATTGTGATAAATGTGCACATCAAAAAGAAGAAAGAACCAAAATTAACACATTAACACAGCATCTCCAACAATTATAAACAGACCAACAGAGGGAAAAAAGAAAAGAAATAATAAATA
>NW_006408865.1:22826-23336 GCF_000296735.1 Chrysochloris asiatica | reverse complement strand
AGAGACTTACAGAAGTGGAAGAACATACCACGTTCCTGGATAGGAAGACTCAATAACGTGAAAATGTCAATACTGCCCAAAGCAATTTACACATATAATGCAATCCCAATCCAGATTCCAATAATATTCTTCAGAGAGATGGTAAAAACAATTACAAACTTTATATGGAAAGGAAAGAGACCCAGGATAAGCAAAGTACTAATTAAGAAAAACAAGGTTGGAGGTCTCTCACTTCCCAATTTCAAAATTTACTACATGGCTACAGTAGTTAAAACAGCCGGGTACTGGGAAAACGAAAAATACATTGATCAATAGAACAGAATTGAGAATCCAGAAATTAACCCATCCACTTACAGCCAACTGATTTTCAACAAAGAGCCTAGGTATATTGCATGGGGAGGAGATAGTCTCTTCTACAGATGGTTTTGGCAGAACTGGAAAGTGATATGCAAAAGACTGAAACAAGACTTTTATCTCAAGCCCTATACAAAAAATGAATTTAGCATGGAT
>NW_006408865.1:19680-20268 GCF_000296735.1 Chrysochloris asiatica | reverse complement strand
TGAAGATGAATAGAGACAAAGAAAACATTCTTTCCTTAACTATGTCTGGCCACCTGGGTTTTGAGAGTTTGCCTGATCAGCTGCTGGTCAATAGATCCATTCAACAAGGCTTTTGCTTCAACGTCCTCTGTGTGGGGGAAACCGGAATTGGAAAATCCACGCTGTTTGACACATTGTTTAATAATAATTTTGAAGTCCACGAGTTCTCACACTTTTATCCACATGTTAGACTTAAGGCTCAGACGTATGATCCAGGAAAGCAACGTGCAACTGAAGTTGACCACTGTGGATACAGTGGGATTTGTTGACCAAATAAACAAAGAGAGCTATCAGCCAATAGTGGACTACATAGACGCTCAGTTCGAGGCCTACCTCCAGGAAGAGCTGAAGATTAAGCGGAACCTCTGCACCTTCCACAATTCCCGCGTGCACGTGTGTCTGTACTTCATCTCACCCACAAGCCACTCTCTCAAGACTCTCGATCTCTTAACCTTGAAGAACCTGGACAGTAAGGTGAACATTATACCAGTGATTGCCAAAGCTGATGCAATTTCTAAAACTGAGTTACAGAAATTCAAGATCAAGCTC
>NW_006408865.1:9247-12978 GCF_000296735.1 Chrysochloris asiatica | reverse complement strand
GAGCTGAGTGCAGAACCCTATCCAGAGAAGCAGTGATGCCAGAAATGGAGGCAGAGACAATGGGATGGAGACATGGAGCGAGTAAGGACTCTAGATTCAAGGAGGGAAAGATGCTGGTGGCCAGGGGGCAGGCTTGCAGGATACGTCCTTTGTTTGTTTGAATGGTTATATATTCCTGAGTGCTTTGGTGTACATCCAAAAATAACAGAAGGAATGGAAGTAAATACTGTTGAATGATGATTCATAGAAGGGATTGTAGTCATTGGAATGAAACAAAATAGGATAGGATGAATGTAAAACTGATATTCTCCCATGTAAATTATCACACAATTCACAATAAAAAAACTTAAAAAAAAAAAAAAAAGAGCTTATCCTACAGTACCACACACCAGGAAGTCTCATTAATAATTTATAATATGTAGATGATACAACCTTGCTTGCTGGTAGTGAAGAGGAGTTAAAACACATACTGGTGAAGCACAACTACTATAACCTACAGTATGGATTGCACCTCAATGTAAAGAAAACACAAATCCTCACAAATGGATTAATAAATAACATCATGATAAATGGAGGAAAGATTGAAGATGTCAAAGACTTCAATTTTCTTGGATCCGTAATTAGCACTCATGGAAGTAGCAGTCAAGAAATCAAACGTTGTATTAGGCAAATATGCTCAGAAGCTCTCTTAAAAGTGTTCACAAAGATATCAGTTTGAGGACTAAGATCAGCCTGATCCAAGGTGATATTTTCAATCACCTCATATGTGAAAGTGGGACAATGAATAAGGAAGACAGTAGAATAATTGATGCATTTGAATTATAGTACTAAAGAAGAATATTAAAAGTATCATGGTCTGTCATAAATAAAAGCAAGTCTGTTGGAAGGAGGATAGCTTCTTTTGAAGTCAGGATGACAAGACTTCGTCTCTCATGACTTCGGATATGCGATCAGATGGGAACAGTTCCTAGAGAAGGACATCATGTGTAGTAAAGTGGAGGGTCACCTCAAAAGTCAAAGACCCCAATGAAATGGATAGAATAGTTGCAGCAGCAATAAGCTCAAATGTAACATTTATAAGGATGACACAGGACTGGACAGTTTTGTTGTTTATAGGGTCGTGCTGTATGGAACCAACTTAATGGCATCTAACCACAACTTTTCTTAACCTCATTTGTAAAATGGGAGAAATAGCATTTATCCCAGAGGATTTGTTGTTGTTAGGTGTCATTGAATCAGTTCAGACTCATAACGGCCCTATACACGACAGAATGAACCATCGTCAGTTCCTGTGTCATTCTCACAATTGTTATGCTTGTGCCTGTCCATCATGGGTGAATCTGCTCGTATTTAAATACTAGTGGCATGGCTTCCAGCATCACAGCTACACAAAAGTCAATACAGTATGACAAACTGACAGATGAGGGGTAGTCCTAGAGGATTGTTGTGAAGATTAATAGAGATGAATTACGTAACATTATTGATGTTCAACAAGTAGTCGCTGTTTTTAATAATAATATGAGTTGTTATTTGTTGTTGTTTTGTTCGCTTGAGTTGGTTCTGGCTCATCACAACCCTGTATACAGTTTCCCAGGAGCAGTTGGTGGATTTGGCCCTTGACTTGCAGTTCAACCCAACCTTGTGGTCCAATGCTTATCTTACTGCACTACATCAGTATAGTTTATATAGAAAATAGTTGGGAGATAAAATTATAATGGAAGTAGAAATTATGGAATATAAATTTTGATTGTCAGCCAAAAAATATTGGAATTTGTGGGAGCTATTGTTGTTGTTGGAGTCCTGGTGTGGCGCTGTGGGCTAATGTGTCAGACTGCAAAGTTGTTTGAACTGCAAGGTCAGTAGTTCAAACTCACCAGCTGCTCCTTGGAAACCCTGTACAGGGTCACTATGGGTCAGAATCAACCAGACAGCAGTTAACAACAACAATTGTTGTCAAAAGCCATGGAGTAGATTCAACTCATAGCGTGACTCTGTATAGGGTTTCTGAGGAGCAGATGATGAGCTTGAACCACCAACCTTGTGCCTCAAGACAGCCTTGCAGTTCAGTACATTAACCCATAGTGCCACACCAGGACTACAATATGTTTTTTTAAAGGAGTCTAGGTGGCACAATGGGTTAAACATTTGTGTTGTTAACCAAAAGGTTGATGGTTTGAACCCACCAGCCACATTACAGAAGAAAGGTTAGGCAGAATGCTTCTATAAATATATTTGGTCTCAGAAATTCTATGCAGCAAGCAACTCTATCCATAATGTCCCCAATATTTTTTTTTAAAATTTAATTAAGTAAATACATTTTTGTTTATAAATTTAATTTGAAAATTATGTGTGAATGAGTGGTTTTAGTCTTCAAAACTAACATTGAAGACCATTATATAGTTTATCAATGTAATTTAAAATACTTAGTAAAATATATTTCAAATATTAACCAAATATAGGAAAATAATGTATTAGTCACCACGGACTGCTCCTCTCTACCTCTTAGTATAAATATTTAATCACCTTGTGTGGTGGGGACAAGGTGATGAAAGATGAATTGAAAGGTATAATCCAAGAGCAAGGAACCTAGTAAGGGGCATTGCAATTCTAACATCACTGATGGCTAATGTGGCTATGATCCAGGAGAGAGGGAAGGACTGGATGGAAAGGCATGAGTGTGACAGAACTTGTGAAGGAATTGTTGACTAGTTTTTGTCTTCTGGGATATGTGTGCTGAATTTCTCTTCCCAGCCTCCACCACCATACCAATAATCGGTTTTCTTTTTGCTTGGGAAAAAGATAAAATTAACAAACTGTGAATACTAAGCAAGTTACACTAAGATGTGTGAGCCATTTTTGTCAGAAATATAAATTCTACATATTGCAGCAAAAGAAACATAGAATATATGCCAAAGTCTTGTGAGAAATTTCTGTCTAAAAATTGTGCTAGCTTGCTAAATATAGAGTTGCTACTGAAGACCAGAGCCAACCTGTCTGATAAACCTGTCTTAAAGGAGATAATGAGGTTATTCTGTGTCTCCACTCTGCCCATGACTTCTACCCCAATGGCAATAGTAAAGGAATTAGGGAACCATCCCTCCCTTGAAGCACATTCTTTCAGTGTTTTGTGCAGCCTCTCTACAAAAAAGGTGGTAGGAAGTGGCCATATATCCTTAGACACCTGAGAAGAGAAGAAATCTCACAAGCAGATGACTGAAACAAGGCTAAGCACTATCTAAATATTATTTAATGTTCTTCTGAATAAAAATGTTGAAATAAGGCAGTGGAGGAGCTTTCTGAATATTCACATAGTGTCTTGAGACTTTTGTCCCATTGCTTCTTTTTAAGTAATAGAATTCAGGTCCCAAGTTAGGAATCAACCCTAATTTTGAAAAGCAACTAAAATGCTAGTAATTGACTAAATGTAAAGGGTAAGCTAAAAGGAAGGCTACAAAATAACTCACAGAATAAAACTTGGGAAACTATAATGCTGTTGTTAGGTGTTGTCTTCTCAGTTCCAACTCAAAGCAAGTTTATTCACAGCAGAATTAAACACTACCTCTTCTTGTGACTCGCATTATTATCACACTTGAGCCTATTTTTATTGCCAGTGTGTTAATCTGTATTTTTGAGGGGTTTCCTTTGTTTTGGTGAACCTCCACTTTAAAAAAAACATGATATCCTTCTGCAAGGATTGGTCCCTCCTGAAAACATGCCCAAAATACAATATA
>NW_006408865.1:4790-8642 GCF_000296735.1 Chrysochloris asiatica | reverse complement strand
ACATGGAAGAATATCAGTTTTACATTCATCCTATCATATTTTGTGTCATTGCAATGATTACAATCCCCTCCATGCATCATAAATTTACCAAAGGATATGCACCACAGTCCCGCCCCACCCTCCGCTGTCAGCATAGAGTCCCTCTCCCTCCCTGAGTTCAGTATTCCCAGCCACTCCATCTGTCCACATCATCATCTCTGTCTCCATCCCTAGTGTCTCTGCCTCTCTGGGTAGGGTCTCGCTCTCCACTATTCTGACTTGATGGTCCCAGAGACCTCTGTTCCTGAGCTGCAAAATCAAACATTTCCCTCCTTTTGCCAAAAAACATCTACCTCTATATTTCCTACCCTCACACTCAGTCCTGATGGCAATTATTCACTATTGTACCACAAGAGTCTTTTCCCCATTTCCTCTCACCTGCCCAGTTCCAACAGATTGGAAATCATTCAGTGGAGATTCTACCTTCCCCCACCCCCTCTGTAACTAGGCTCCCTCTTAAAAGCTTGTAAACCAGTCACTTCTTGCCTTTATTGCCCTCCCATTTTGGATAGCCAGTGTCTAACTTGTCCATCCCTATAAACTCTATGTACCAATGGGGTGGGAGTGATCCTCGCTGTAAAGATTTGTTCCCTTCTTTAGCTATTATATCCATAAGTATAGGTAAAGTTCATCAAATTATAGCAGGTTACTATTTTCTCCCCCCTACCCCCCTTCTTTATTCTTCTAGGCGAGTTCTGATCATCCAGCCATTGAAGCCAGGTCAAGTGGGTACTATCTGCAGGTATGGATGTTCTTGTGCATCGCCCCTCACATCATTTTAGCTGGATGCTTCATTTTCTGCTCTAGTCCTCTGTGATCATGTCAGTACCTCTGGGCCCAGGAGTCATCAGGTATTGCTGTATTGCTGGCCATCCAGGTCTCCACCTGGGTTTGCAAGGATCTATTGAATGTGGTTGGACTTAGCTCGCAACTTTGTTGCTATTCTCCCCCCCTCCCCACACACACACCCTTTCCCTTATCAGTGATTAATATGGTCACCAGCCAGACCTGCTCATGTATTCCCCTTGAGTCTCAGTCTTGGAAGGGAGTTTGCTCTGAGGTGTCCCAACCAATTGCCTTGATGGCTCCCGAGTGAACAGCTTGCTCACTTTGTTATTGTTTTTGTTGTTAAGTACCATCGAGTTGATTCTGACTCAAAATGACCCATATAGGGATTTCAAGTAGTGGTTCAAACTGACCAGTGCCACACTATAGAATTTTTCAATATTGCAACCAGAGATGAGTTTTTCTTTATTTCTTTTAACTTGAAAAATGCTGACTGTGTTCTTCCCTTTTTGTTTTCTAACTCCAATTCTTTGCACATTTCATTATAATATGTAACTGTCTTCTTGAGCTGCCTTTTGAAACTTTCTGTTCAGTTCTTTTACTTCTTCATTTCTTCCATTCACTTTAGCATCTTTTTGCTCAAGAGCAAATTTCAGAGTTACTTCTGTCATCCATTTTGGTCTTTTCTTTCTTTCCTGTCTTTAATGATATTTTGCTTCCTTCCTGTATGATCTTGATATCATCCCACAAATAACTTTTCTGGTCTTCAGCCACTAGTGTCTAATTCATCAAATATGCTCTTGAGATTGTCTCTAAATCCACGTGGGAATTATTCAATTCAATTCATGGTCTTGTTTTAATTTTCTTTAGCTTTAACCTGAACTAGCATATGAGCAATTGATGGTCTGTTCTGCAGTCTACCATGGCTTTATTTTGGCTGATGATATTGAGCTTCCCCACTGCCTCTTCCCACAGATGTAGTCCATTTGATTCCATTGTATTCCATCTGTTGTTGTTGTTGTTAAGTGCCGTCGAGTCAGGTCCGACCCATAGCGACCCTGTACAGGGTTTCTGAGCATGTAAATCTTTACGGGAGTAGAAAGCCTCATCTTTCTCCTACGGAGCGGCTGGTAGTTTCGAACCGCTGACCTTAAGGTTCGCAGCCCGATTCGTAACCACTACCCTACCAGAGCTCCTTTTGTATTCCATCTGGTGAGGTCTATATGTTTGCCCCACCTCCCCTTGCTAATAACTTGTTGAAACATATAGACCTCACCAGATTGTATTCCATCTGGTGAGGTCTATATGTTTCAACAAGTTATTAGCAAGGGGAGGTGGGGCTTGCTGGTAGATAAAGTAGAGGTGCAGTGAAGATCTTTGTCAGCATACTACAGAATACCAGGTGAAGCAGGTTCAGGGAGGAGCACCAAAACTCTAAAACACATATCTAGGAATATTTAAAAAGTTTTAAGGCTTATAGCTAGTGGATCTTTTAGCGGAAGTAAGAAATCTAGGACTTTAGAAGCTGCCAGGATCAGTGGCCCAGAACTGACAATTTGGGTGAGACCAAATGGCAAAGCCAGGTTGGGGAGCAAGCAGACTCAATATGGACTAACACTTGCAGGAACTTGAAACAAAGGAAGACAATATTCTTTGTTTGGTTTTGCTTTGTTCTGATTTTTTTTTTTTTTTTTTTTAATATCTGTTCATTGGCCCCTAGCTGTCTGCAGATCTCCTTTCTGCACCCCCACCACTGGAGGGTTCTTCTACCACACATGCACACAGATCCTCTCAGCATTTAAACAGACAGTTACTGCTTAAAACTAGCAGCGCAAAATGGCAATAGCCAGCTTTTCCCTATTAATAGGGAAAAGGCCAAATAGGGGGTGTAGAGAGGAAGATAATTTAAAACAAAACAGGCCTAAAATTAAATCCTGAGGTACAACATAAAACTAATAGTGACATCTTGAAATTTATCAGGTAGTCTTGAAGGCAAGAAGCTGAAAAAAGATATTAAACTCATACTCATATTAGGCTACAGATGTTTTTATTCTCTTCTCTCTCTCCTTTCTGTGATAACAGACTACAGTATCCAAACTGTTTTTGATTTTCTTTTTTTATGCTGTTGCTGTTTTTGTTTTTGTTGTTGATCTCCCTTTTACTTTTAGGGTGCTCTTTTTCTCCCTATATTAGCCAAGAAGAGACAGAAATTGCTGCCATATACTCAAGCTACAATCACACCCTATAAAACACCACAATACAGGCAAAACAAACAAACAAACAAACAAAAAAAACCAACTGTCATACACCAGTAAGGCAGACAGCACCTGTTAAAGTTACTCTGAGTTAAGCAATAAGAAGAATGAAAAGGGAAGCCCACTCTTGATCACATCTACCTGGAGGCAATCAGAAAGCATAAAAAATACCAAAATATACACTCAATCAAGTATTAAAGCCACAGCTAACCACTAAACATGTCTAAGAAGCAAAAACAGATGATCATATCAGCTGATGTCCAGAAACAAGACAAAATGTCTGAGACAAATGACCTAGAGGCAGACTTAGATTCCATTCTGGAAGGAGGGCAGGCCTTGGAAATCTCTTAGAAGGAATTCAGAAAAAATGATTATAAAATATTTCAAAACACTTCACAACAGAGTTGAGAAAAATAAGGAAGAAGTCAGGAAAGTGCTACAGGAACAATCAAAGAAGATAGCTATAGCATTGGAAACTATTTAAAACCTACAGAGAGAGGTACAAACAATTAATAGAATATCAGAATTGGACAATACACTGAAAGGGCAAAGGTGTAGAATTGAAGAGATGGAAGCCAGAACTAGTGAGCTGGAAGACAAAGCTCTCAATACCACTAAGATAGAAGAGCAAACAGAAAAAAGGATAAAAAAATCTGAAGTTCTAAAATTCATGTTGGACAACATGAAGAGGAATAATTTAAGAATTACTGGCATTCCAGAACAGGAAGAATCACACAAGTCCACAGAGGAAATACTTGAAGAACTGCTGGAA
>NW_006408865.1:2737-3880 GCF_000296735.1 Chrysochloris asiatica | reverse complement strand
CCATACCACCCTGAATGCACTCAATCTTGTCAATAGCAATATGTGATTAGAAGTTACTGAATAGGACAGTGCAGATAGAGAACATCGCTGTCATTACTGAGTGCTCTGTTGGACAGTAATGCTCTAATAGCCCTTGCTGTACCGTCACAAATCAAGGCTCCATCTTTATGGGTAAACAGTGTGTATGCGAATGTTGGTTGCAAATATGCCTTTTCAGTCTCTCCTGCACCAAAACATAGCAGTTATTTCAAGGAATGCCATTATTTAATATGAAGGAATAACAACAGTAATGTGTAAATAAAATGCAACCACCAGCCTCAGGTTCCTCCCATTTTCCATCTTACTATATAACAAACATATTAAATGATAGTATTGATAGATAACTCTTTTCCAAGTCAACATCCCAAATCACTAGTACAGAAATCATTGACTATGTTGATTTTATCCAAGAATATTTTGTTACTCACACCCAGGTTAGCATATATACTCAATTCTCTCCCTTGTGTATTTCTGACTACTATTAATTTTTTTTTTTAACGTTTTATTGTGAATTGTGTGATCGTTTACATGGGAGAATATTATATTTACATTCATTCTATTGTTTGCCGTTACATTGCAGTGGTTACAATCCCCTCCATACATCATCAACCAACTCAATGGTACATCCCGCAAGCCTGCCCCATGGTCATCAGCACACAGCCCCTCTCCCTTTCTGGCTCTAGAGTTCCCATCCATTCCATCTCTCCACATCATTGTTTCTGCCTCCATCTCTGGCGTCACTCTTTCTCTGTGTAGGGTCCCACACTCCACATTTCTTCCTTGATTGTCCCAGGATATTCCGCTCCTGGACTACAAAGTCAACCACTCCCCTCCTTTTGCTACAAAATGTCTACCTTAACATTTCCAACCCTCACAGTTAGTCCTGATAACAATTATTCACTATTGTACCACATGAGTGTTATCCACATCTCCCAGCCAGACAGATTGGATACTACTCAGTGGCGATTCTACCTTCCTCCACGCCCTCTAGATCTAGGCTCCCTCTTGAAAGTTTGTAAGCCAGTCACTTCTTGCCTTTGTAGCTCCCCCCCACCCCCATTTTGGGTAGCCAGTGTCCAAGCTGTCCATCCCTGTATACCCTGT
>NW_006408865.1:0-479 GCF_000296735.1 Chrysochloris asiatica | reverse complement strand
GTTGATTTCTAATTTGATAGCATTGTGTTCTCAGAAGATGCTTTGTTGAATTTTGACATTTATAAATTTATGAAAGTTTATTTTCTGGCCTAAGACAAGGTCTATTCTTGAGAAAGTTTTATGTGCACTGGAAAAGAATGTGTATTGTGCCTTTGTTGGGTTGAATGCTCTGTACACATCTAAAAGGTCCAGTTGGCTGATTGTGTTGTTTAGTTCTTCTGTAACTTTCTCAAGTTTCTTTCTGGTTGTTCTATCCATTTTTGAAAGTGGTGTATTAAAATCGCCCATGATTATTCGAGATTCATCTATTTTTTCTCCAAATCTTTTTGAGTTTGTTTTATATATTTTGGAGCACTTTCATTGGGAGTGTAGATATTTATTATAGTTATGTCATCTTGTTCAATAGTCTCTTTAATCATGAGATACTGTCCATCTTTATCTATTATGCTGGTTTTTGTCTTAAAGATTTTTTTACCAGA
>NW_006408864.1:2577721-2583767 GCF_000296735.1 Chrysochloris asiatica | reverse complement strand
CACAACAGGCTAACGAGTGGTTGCTGTGGATATATACAAATAGAGAAGAATAAAACAGAACCCATTTCTCATATCATAGTCAAAAGTGAACTCATGATAGATCAAAGACTGACCTGTGAAATTAAGTTCATCAATAAAACATTGAAGTAGGGGCCCTCACACATTCTATAAATACAAAATCAAACATAATGGAAACATACAAATTATTCCTAGAGCAAGTGGGATCTGTGATGTCAGAGGAAGAGAATTATAATCAATAACATTAAAGAGTATATGAATGAATTGTTGGTGTAACAATGATTTCCCCTGTAAGCAAGTGACATATTTCAATTTTGCTGTTTCAAATTTTGTATTTTAGGGTATGGGGGTAAAAATGTTGATACCATCAAGAGAGAAACGCACAAGCAGAATGCGAGACCTTATCCAGAGAAGTAGCAGCACCAGAGATGGACGCAGAGATGGGGGCATGGAGAGGGGTAGCGGCTGAGGACTCTAGATTCATGGACTAAGAAGTGAGGGAGTAAGAGCTGGTGGCCAGGAGGCAGGCTTGAAGAAGGTGCCCTTTGGAGATGTAAATTATTATATATGCCTGAATTTTTTTTTTTTTTAAAGCTACCCTCGGAAACCCTATACAGGGTCGCTATGGGTCGGGATCGACTCAATGGCACATAACAACAACAACAACAATCTGGATACAGCAAATACTGTTAAATGTTGGTACATGGAAGTGATTATAATCATTGTAATGAAACAAGGTGTATGATTTGTTGAATGTAAGACTGATGATATTCCCTGTAACTTTCACTCAATCCACAATAAAAACCTAAAGAAAGAAAGAAAGAAAAAACACTCTTAACTGAACTTATTGTAAAATCAATTCTGACTCATGACAACCCATGTGTGTCAGAGTAGATCTGTGTTCCTTTTTTGTTTTTTTCAGGTTTTTGCTATTAATTGGAAAAAAAAAAAACCCAAAAAACTCAAAACTTTGTGAATAGTTTCCCTGGAGATAATTGAATCCCTTCAAGGCCCCACAGTTTTGAATGAAGTATTGCTAATATAAAATAACCTGATCACAATTAAAGCATATAATTTGATAACTTATAAAATGCATGTATTTTAATTTACACTATAATGGTCTTGTGTGGCACTATAAGTTAAGCACTGGACTGCTAACTGCATGGTTGTTGGTTCAAACTCACTCACCAACTACTTAACAACAACATCTGATTGAGACGTACATGTTTGTGGAAAACGTTGACACCCAGCAATTTTCTTAAATTTAGAAGACCACAAATTTAAATTTAAATTTAGAGAATCACACAAAAACACAGAAGCCATGTGTACACTGAGAATGGATTTCTGAAGATTCCCATGTAAATATTCTTCACCTGATGGGTATAGATATGCTTACAGAAATCTGACCATTACCAAGGAAAATCATGTCCTTTAGCCACACCCCAAGTTCATTCATAGCAGGACAGTTAAATCAGAATGGCTCTTCAGTTAAATGCCAGTAAGAAAGCCCCCCAATTCTTATGAATACTTGCTTCTCAGAAATTGATTTAGGATACATACAGTCATAGATGCACGGTGAGTTCAACTGAAAAGGAAGAGAATTGGACAATATGAGAATCAGACATATGATGATAATGTTAAAAAACAAAACAAACAAACAAACAAAAACCAGATTTCATGGACCACACAGGTGTCAGTCTTCATGACACTGAGGTCTGAATACCTAGATGGTGAACAGCTACCATTATTAATAGATCATGACTATCATAAATAAAATGGGGAAGAAAACTCAAAATATTAAAGAAGGGTAGACTTCCTGGTTAGAGACACCATTAATTCCCTTTCTGGTCTAGAATAGAACCTACCCTAATAGCTTAATTTTCAGTCTTCCTGTGGAAAGGTATAAGAGGCAACAGCCGACTTGTAAGGTGTGTACACAATCAAATGGTCAACCATTGGACATTAAAAGGGAAGCCTTTACCTAAACCATGACAAAACTAATAAGGGCTGGGAAAACAGGAAGAAAGGAAATGAAAAATAAAAAGGAAAAACTTGGGTAAGTAACGTTGCATTGCGTCTATGGCATTCTTTGGGATGAACTGAAGTTAAGTGTAAAGTTCCAACTGAGAGTGTCCCAGAGTAGGGTTTCTGAGAAGTGGCTGGTGAGCTTTACCAGGACCTTGTGATTTAAACTGACCTTGTACCTCAGGGCATTATCTCACAGCGCCACACTAGAGCTCCAATGCTTAGTGATCATGAAGGACTTAAGGAGATTTTACTACTGAGGTAGTGCCTCTTCCCATATATTTAATGACCATATGAGGTTCTTTTCGATGGTCTTTAACATAAACTAATGGTTTCATAAGAGATTCTTATTCTACACGCACCCAACTAAGGAAGACTGTATACTTTCTGTTATTTATAGGGTCATACTTTTAGACCTCAATTAACTTGGGGAGGAAAAAAAGAAGACCCCAAGAAAGTAACAATAACATTTCAGAAATCTTGCCTTGTGTTTTTCTATCACGAATCGTGACCACGTGACGTGACGGGTTTTTTTGGTTACACCATCAGGATCTAGAAGAAAAGAGACTTTTGTCAATATATTATTGTTATCACTCATGAAGTAAGTACTCAGGAATATTTGCTTTACTCAGACAAGAGATTACAGTGTATCAAGAGAATTGTTTTGCTTATAAGAAATTACTGAGTTTTTTCTTGATAGTCCTACTTGAATGAATACAAATGGCAAATGATAGCAGCATAGAAAATGAGAGACAGTTCTTGCTATTGTAACTAAAGGAAACTAAAAGAGAATTGAAATAGTCTTTCTACACATGGTACTCACAAATGCCTTATAACACAGAACTCTATCAAAAAGAAGAAATCTAAAATAACAACATAGCTAGTTCACAGAAAGTATTGCTTAGATAGGACCCTAACAAAGACCAAAGATAATGTAGTATTCCTACAAAGGGCCTCAAACAGCACGATCAGAGGGGAGGGAAGACTACTGGATTGATTTCAGACACCCTACACTATCACGCCTGAATCTGGACTAGAGTCACGGGGAGGCAACCTAGTTTAGGACTGACGAATGGAAAAGCTAAGAGTGTAATACTTTCACACCAGAAAGGAATCACAGTTCAGAATTGTGTTCTCCAAATTGGGTTTGCCAGATACTCTCCCTTTAGAAGCATATTCTAGACCTTGCAATACTTGAGTAACAAATATTGTTTAGTCAATAATTGACTAAACAATGTTTAGATCAGAACTGATGTCCAGGTGATATCCAGAAATAAATAAAATATAAACACTGGTCTCTGTTCTAGCTGAGGGAATCCTGGTCCCAGGATGAAATGATCGGAACCAACCTTTGATTGAATCCCTGATGAATGATCTGACCTGTTTGTGTTGGGAAAGTCCTCATATGATTTACATTGTATATGTCTCACAGATTTCTCCTGGGGAAACTGCAATCATCTGGGTCATAAAGCAAAGAACCTGATATGTCTCATAAGTAGATGGAGAAGGTGATAGAAAAGGAAGTACACCTGCCACTAGGATTTTAGCAAGATATACATACAAGGCTCACACCAGGCATGACAGTTGAGTCATTTCTCATTTTCACATACATAGAGCAACATTAAATTATGTGGCTGACTAACCCAATCAGAAATCTCGGTGTGGTGCTACTGGGTAATATTCTGGACAGCAAGGCTGACTTGAAATGCAAGCCCAGCAATTACAAACGGTCAGCTCTTCAGAAACCCTACAAAGGGTCACTGTGAGTCCAAACCAACTCTATCAGCACTTTTCAACAACTGCAAGGTTATTAATTTGTGTATTTTTGCTGATATTGAAAGCTTGGAATCCACATAGCTTTTACAGCTTTGTCTGTTCTGTGTTCTTACATCAATTTGGATCTTGTTCCATTACTAGGCCAAGGTAAAGCTCTAGGTCCTGATCATAACCATACAATATACAGGTAAGGTGTGTCCAATACCTTAGGGTCCTCAGTGTTGTGATCACCTCTTTTTACATTGAATTTCACACAGTAGGATTCCCATCATTACATTTGAGATAATGTGAAGTCGAATTAAGAATTGATGCGGAAAAATGCCAGGCTCTTAGTCAGGAAGATTCAACATAGTGAAAATCTTCCTAAACTTACTCTAAGGTATCACCAAATATATACCATTTGCAATGCAGATTCCAAGATCATTCGTTGCTAATGTGAAGTGCCATCAAGTCGGGTCTAACTCTTAGAAACTTGTATAACGGTTCCTAGGAGCACCAGTTTAGACTGAATTTTGAACTTGTGAGTCAAAGTGACTTGCTAATCCTTCCACCCATACCAGTATTGAACACCTAATCATGAATTTTTGAGGGAAAAGAAAAGAAACCGGACAAGGAAAGTCCAACTAGAGAAGAGGAACCAAGTGGCAGTTCTTTCACTTCCAGATCTCAACAAAGAAAACAGCCTAGTACTGGAACAATGACAGATACATATGTCAGTGGAACAGAATTGAGAGCCCAGAAATTAATTCATCTATTGAGAGTTGATTTCTGATAAAGTGATAAAACACCTTAAATGAGGAAGAGATGATCTCTTCCAAAAAAGGCACTAATGAAATTGGATATACAAATACAGAAGAATAAAACAGGACCCATTTCTCATATCATAGTCAAAAGTGAACTCATGATGGATCAAAGACTGACCTGTGAAATTAAGTTCATCAATAAAACATTGGAGTAGTCTTAGGGGCCCTTACACATTCTATAAATACAAAACCAAACATAATGGAAACATACAAACACGTTATTCCTAGTGCAAGTGGGATCTGTGGTATCAGAGTAAGTGAATTATAACCAATGACATTAAAGAGTATGTGATTGAATTGTTGGTGTAACAACGATTTCCCCTGTACGCAAGTGACATATTTCAATTTTGCTGTTTCAAATTTTGTATTTTAGGGAGATGGTGGCAGAAATGTTGATACCAATAGGACAATCAAAGATATTAAAAAAAAATACAGTGTGCAGTCAACAACAGCAGTGTCCAGTATTCATGATGTAAAATTGACTAAAAGGTGCAATTACTCTCATTTTGCAATCATTTAAAATAAGTACTTTGATTTTATCCAAGCAAATTCCTTCTGAAAAAAATAAAAAACTTATTTCAGTTAGAAGCGTTTCATAGAATTCACGACTCTGATGCTCCTATTGCATTGCTGTTTCTATCTTTCTCTACCAAAACATCGAAGTTAAGTGCCCAAAACTGATACTCGGTCTTGAAAAGAATATTTATTTTCATTATATAATTAGTGCCACATTGCAAAAGAGTCATGTGTAGTATAAGCAATCAGTCATGTTTTCCATAATACTAGCTCACATTCTCCCATCAACCAGTACAGATTTGAGAGACAGTGTACAGGATTTCACATTGTTGGGTCTAAACTAGCTCCTGGTTCAATTAGTGCTATCTTTGTGAACCAGATTAGCTCATGTATATTCTCAAGCCTTATTTTTATCAAATGTGAAATAAAGACAGCTCTCATTGTGTTTCTTTTGATAAAATAGGCTAAAAGTCCATGAAGAAATATAAAGCCACACACACAGTGAGATTTAGTATTAAATGTACTTGTCTTTGATGAAGTTACCTTGCATCTTTCACAAATGATTGTGCACTTAAAACTTTGTTAACAGGTTCCCCAGAGACAATTGAATCCCTTCAAGGCCCCACAGCATTGAATGAAGTATTGCTCATATAAAATTATCTGATCATAATTATAGCACATAATTTGATAACTTAGAAAATGCATGCATTTTAACTTATGCTATGATGGCCTGGTGTGGCACTATAAGTTAAGCACTGGACTGCTAACCTCATGGTTGTTGGCTCAAACTCACTCACCAACTACTTAACAACATCTTATTGAGACGTACATGTTTGTGGAGAACCTTTTCACCCATCAATTTTCTATTTAGAAGACCATAAGAGTCTACACAAAAACACAGAAGTCAT
>NW_006408864.1:2575402-2576790 GCF_000296735.1 Chrysochloris asiatica | reverse complement strand
AAAAATAAAAAGGAAAAACTTGGATAAGTAATGTTACATTGCATCTATGGCATTCCTTGGGATGAACTGCAGTTAAGTGTAAAGTTCCAACTGAGAGTGTCCCAGAGTAGGCTTTCTGAGACGTGGCTGGTGAGCTTTACCAGGACCTTGTGATTTAAACTGACCTTGTACCACAGGGTGTTATCTAACAGCGCCACACTAGAGCTCCAATGTTTAGTGATCATGAATTATTTAATCAAGGAGATGTACGACAGAAGTAATGCCTCTTTCCATATCTTTAATGACTATATGAGGCAATTTTTAATGGACTTTAAAATAAACTAATGGGTTCATAAGAGATTCTCATTCTACACGCACCCAACTAAGGAGACTGTGTATACCCTCTGTTATTTATAGGGTCATAATTTTAGATATCAATTCACTTGAGAGAGAAAAAAAAGAAGACCCCAAGGATGTAACAATGGTACTTCAGAAAACTTGCCTTGTGTTTTAAAATCCCCTTGGGTGACCCTTTTATTTGGAATGAAAAATCAGCATCTAGAAGAAACAGACTTATTGTCAATATATTATTGTTATCACTGATAAAGTAAGCACTCAAGAATATTTGCTTTAATCAGACAAGAGATCTTAGTGTATCAAGAGAATTGTGTGTAAGAAATAACTGAATTTTTGCTTGATCATCCTACTTGAATTAATATGGTTGGCAAATGATAGCGGCATGAAAAATGAGACACAGTTCTTGCTATTGTAATTAAAGGAAACTAAAAGAGAATTGAAATAGTCTTTCTACACATGGTACTCACAAATGCCTTATAACACAGAACTCTATCAAAAAGAAGAAATCTAAAATAACAACATAGTTAGTTCACAAAAAGTGTTGCTTAGATAGGACCCTAAAAGACCAAAGATAATGTAGTATTCCTACAAAGTGCCTCAAACAGCACGATCAGAGGGGAGGGAAGACTACTGGATTGATTTCAGACACCCTACACTATCACGCCTGAATCTGGACTAGAGTCACGGGGAGGCAACCTAGTTTAGGACTGACGAGTGGAAAAGCTAAGAGTGTAATACTTTCACACCAGAAAGGAATCACAGTTCAGAATTGTGTTCTCCAAATTGGGTTTGCCAGATACTCTCCCTTTAGAAACATATTCTAGACCTTGCAATACTTGAGCAACAAATATTGTTTAGTCAATACTTGGCTAAACAATGTTTAGATCAGAACTGATTTCCAGGTAGTATCCAGAAATAAATAAAATATGAACACTGGTCCCTGTTCTAGCTGAGGGAATCCTGGTCCCAGGATGAAATGATCAGAACCAACCTTTGATTGAATCCCTGATGAATGATCTCCTGACCTGTTTGTGTTGGGAAAGTCCTCATAT
>NW_006408864.1:2572969-2573622 GCF_000296735.1 Chrysochloris asiatica | reverse complement strand
CTGCAATAGGTCTCATTTGGCATTCATTTAAAATAAGTACTTTCATTTTTTTCCTAGCAAATTCCTTCTACTGAAAACTAAATACTTATTTCAGTTAGCAGAGTTTCATAGAATTCACGACTCTGATGTTCTTAATGCATTGCTGTTTCTCTGCCAAAACAAGGAAGTCGAGTGCCCCAAACGGATACTGTGTTCTTGAAAAGAAGACTTGATTCCTTTCCATTTTATAAGTAATTAGTGCCGCATCGCAAAAAAGTGTAGTACAAGCAATCAGAGACATGTTTTCCAAAACACTAGCTCACATTCTCTCTCAAACAGAACAGATTTTAGAGACTGTGTATAGGATTCCACAATGTTGGGTCTAAACTATCTCCCTGTTCCATTATTGCTGTCTTTGTGAACTTGCATAGCTCATGTGTATTCTGAAGCCTCATTTTTATCAAATGTGAAATAAAGACAGCTCTCATTGCGTTTCCTTTGGTATAATAGGCCAAAAGTCCATGAGGAAATACAAAATGTACACACACAGAGATTTAGTATTAAATGTACTTGTCTTTGAAGAAGCTATCTTGCATCTTTCACAAATGATTATGCATTTAAAACTTTGTGAACAGTTTCCCCAGAGATAATTGAATCCCTTCAAGGCCCCACAG
>NW_006408864.1:2561382-2571644 GCF_000296735.1 Chrysochloris asiatica | reverse complement strand
TTTAGATCTCAATTCAGTAGGAAAAAAAAAAAAAAGACCCCAAGAAAGTAAGAATAGTATTTCAGAAAATAGAAGCAATCTTGCCTTATCGTCTTCTAACTCCTTGGGTGCCTGTGCGATAAGACTCTTTATGGGGGTTATAAGATCAGGATCTAGAAGGAAACAGATTTCCTGTCAATTTATTATTCTTATCACTCATGAAGTAAGTACTCTGGAATATTTGCTTTACTCAGACAAGAGATCACAGTGTATCAAGAGAATTGCTTATAAGACATAACTGACTTTTTGCTTGATCATCCTACTTGAATTAATATGAATGGCATCATGGATAGATAATGAGAAACAGTTCTTGCTATTGTAACTAAAGGAAACTAAAAGAGAATTGAAATAGTCTTTCTACACATGGTACTCACAAATGCCTTATAACACAGAACTCTATCAAAAAGAAGAAATCTAAAATAACAACATAGCTAGTTCACAGAAAGTATTGCTTAGATAGGACCCTAACAAAGACCAAAGAGAATGTAGTATTCCTACAAAGTGCCTCAAACAGCACGATCAGAGGGGAGGGAAGACTACTTGGTTGATTTCAGACACCCTACACTATCACCCCTGAATATGGACTAGGTCAATTTAAACTGCAACCTCAGCAGTTAAAATTGATGAGTCACTGTTAGGAAGTCCTACAAAGGGTCGCTATGAGTCAAAATCAACTCAAGTAGCACTTTTCAACAACTGAAAAGTTATTAATTTGTGTATTTTTCCTGATCAGTGAGTTAATATATATAAAGTATTTCATGACAATGCTTTAAAAAAATTTCTTGATATTCTGCTGTTTAAATTGTTCATATCACTTTGGCAACAGTCACTCACATCTTTGAACACATATTTACAATTACATCACTTGTACTGGAACCTTGACACCCTCTGTTCTGCACGCACACAATCTACAGCTATCCCTGATTGGATAATAAGTGTCTTTCACCACACAACAATTTTAATTTATTTATCAGGAATCTGTAATCACAGAGGTTTTCAAGATTAAAGTAATAAAGGAAATCCCACTTTTTTTTGCATCTGAATCTTTTGTTTCCTTAGCCATTAACTGATCAGAGAATAATTACTTCTTATTAAAACCACTTGTGATACATATAAAGAAAACAAAGCAGGACTGTGACTAAATCGGTTAATTATTGGTATCTGTAATTTGCATATGTCTTCTAATCTAGTGATGATATTAGAAAATTGAATAGGAAACAATGGTCAAGTCAAAGCCTTGGGAAGCAATTGTAGAAGTCAGTTGTGAGAAAGACACAGGTTTTTCATGGAAAATGTATTCTTAAGGTCATTTTGTATGGTAACCACAAAATTCTTAAACCAAAGAGGAATAGATGCTGAAAAAATACAAATATTCTACAGTATATGAACTAATGCAGATAGTTTTAAAAGCCCACTTGAATTAGGTATTTGTTGTTCAGAGTCTGCCCTTCCAAATTTCCACCCATACCCAAAGAAAACAGTGTCTAATATCTAATATTCATCATATTTCATTTTGTCATGTACTTGAAAAAAGACTTGAAAGTCCCATTTGTTTTTAAGACAAAGATAGGCCTCCAAATCTGCCTTGTCACTTGAAAGATCTGCCAACTCCCTGGTAAGTGTATCAAAGAGACACAAATACATTAGTGTTGCAGCTAATTAAATACACAGGACTTTTTCTTGACTTGGACAAGAATCTAGAGTATGTGTCTGCACTAAGTGAAGTAGGACCATTTCGTTTAGTGAAACAGCATGGACTGAACTGCATCTGGGCTGACCTACATGGAAGACAGGCAAATGAGAACAACAGGATATAAAATGAGAACCGTTTCTTGACTTTGCATCCCTAAGGAAAACTAAAGAAACTTGAATATTCAATCTATAATTGGTACTAAAACACATACAAAGATGCAATCACAGTTTCACTTCTCTCCTGCTTGTTTTATAGAATAATTGAATTGTCAGTATCTTGACATTGTCCTAAATCATTTTAGTCTCAATGGATCTACAAAAACTGCTGCTCAGTTCATAAATTCATAATCTGTTAAATAAGATTCTCCATTGAATTATACACAACCTTTTATTGAATAACGTATTTCAACTCTCAGCAAAATATTATTTTATATTTTCTTACTATATTTATTATTCTTTTTATACCAGGTGCCTTTAGTTCGTTTTCAACTCATTGAATCCCCATATGACACAGTAGCACTGCCTCACAGGGTTTTATTGGCAATAATCTCGGCAGGAAATCACCGTGTCTGTCTACTGCAGAGGCACTGAATTGTTTGAAACACTGAAGCACTTAACCATTGCACTACCAGGGATCCTTAACATTTTATAAAAGTATTCAATTGTGGAAGATTTGAGAATATCAAAACTATGCCTTTGATAAACAATGACTACTAATCCTGTGGTATTTCTTCATCTTGTGATTTGAAACTGAATCCTGTGGTTCATTTACATGTTATATATAAATATATTTGTGGAGTGAAGTGGCAATCCATGCTACCAACAGACATTCAACAAGGAGTGCATCATTAAAGAGGGGAGGCACTGGTTGAGCACTGATATTCTCTAACCAAGCTGTATAAATCAATGGGGAAACATATTAAAATTGGACAATTAATAACCAAGTGGATCTTTAAAGCCTTATTTAATAGTGTTAGTAACCTGTGTATCTGCACAGATATGTGCATGTTCAGGGTCTTTTGTGATTTATAATGCTATCAAGTGCCACTACAATATCTCCCTAATTTGTATCTTTTTTTAGTCAGATACTAAGGGCAGATCCCAGTTTTGAAAGAATATGACCACATAGTTCCTCACGATTTCTTCCAATTTTCATAAGCTGTGCTCTAAACAGAAGCATCTGGGATTCCTATGTAGTGCTTTAAAAAATATATGAATAACATGATTTATTGCATTGTTAAGTGTTTCCTTTACAAAAAGAAACTGCACACAAATGGAAAATAGTTATCAATAAAGATAACATTAAAATGATGATTGAGAAGAGCAATGACAAACTTGAAAAGAAATTATTTTAGTTACTATAGCTTGTTCAGAAAGAGTATGAGAGTATTTTAAAATCCAATCTTACACTTAATAAAGATATGTGGTCACATTCATTAAGGATCTCAACAAAACACTCAATTACCATTAAAATTATTAACTGAGTTCACATAGCAATAGTAAATATATCTTCTGTAAAAAATTTGGCTAATAAGTTTCCATTTAGTGAGCATTTCAACATCCTTTCCATTTAGTGAGCATTTTAGCTGCAGATATCCTTTGCCTTCAAAAGGACACATTACACCTTTAGAAGACTACCTATGAGACACCTCAGAAGGCTTACTGCCTTTGTAGGCAAGACCTTACCTGCATGCACCTTTTATCAGATGCACAGGAAGTTAATCTGAGAAGATTAACTTGACACACTCATTAGTGACATACAAGCTCTGTATCTTTTTAGGTCTTTTGGGATTTGGAGATAACATGTTCCTTTCTCACACACTTTATTTAATAAAATTGTGGTTCTAACTTAGAAATTGAACCACATTTAGTTTGCTATCCTACAACAAAGTTCTGTAGAATCTATCCTAATAGAAACTCACAAGCATTCCTACTCTTCACTAGAGGCTTAGGAACCTACTGCAATGCCTCCTGGATTTTCTGGACTACTAAATACTAAGTACATTGCAAACAGAGCCCTGATGTAAGAAACTCATCTTCTTGTGCCTGTAGTAACAGAGCAGCAATTGTTGGATACATACAAGGCTCTCTTGAATATAAGAAGCAAAGATTTATCAAGGAGAGCTGCTCCACACATACAGTATGCAAGGCGGCAATCTTTCAGAAGCAAATTATTAGGTTTATCTTAATGATTCTTCTGGGTGTGTTTGAACAGGCAAACTTTTCACTAGTATGCCAGCACTAATTTTGGTTTTAGAATTTAGTATCTAAATTTAAAATAGGTAGGTCTGCATTTCCCTTTCTCTGATGTGTGATTTCTGGGTTTTGTATCAACATTCCTCTTCTCTGATGAAAGCAGTGTGGGTATATTCTCTTTTAAGTTATTTTCAGGAGTGTGTGCAAACCTGAAAGCATTTCTATACAAAACATTTGCCAGAAATCAGAGGACTTTTGCTTTGTTAAAATGTAAATGTTGTATTTATTGTTATAAAATTCATGCTAACATATTGTTGACTTGACCAGTGTTAAGTGTATAGTTGAATCCTATTTTATGTTGATGTGCTGTCAACATCCAAATATATGTATATATAAATTTATATTACCTCCAGCATCCTGGCATCTTCTCTTTTGTGACTTTTCTCAACCAGCAGCCACCAACAGATATCCTTCTTCTTACCATGATCATTATCTTTTAGATTTATTGGTTTTCTTGTCATTTAAATCAAATCACATAATATAGATTTTTATATGTCTGGCTGAATATTTGCTGAATATCATCTATGTTGTTCTGTGAATCATGTTTATTATTTCATTTTTCTGAATAGGTATTTTATATTGTGAGTGTATAGCACAATAACTACGTTCCCTCCATACATTGCATATACCAGGTTGTTTTGTGTTGCTGTTAAGTGTTGCCAGTCATTTCTGAATCATAGTGACCCAGAATAGGGTTTCTGAGGAGTGACTGTTCCTTGCACCAACCTTGTCATCTTGCTCTTATCTTACAGTGTCATACCAGAAGTCTTCACATGATGGCTACTGGAAAATTTATGCTGTGAGTGACTCTATAGGAACTTTTGAATGGACATAAATGATCATATGTCATTTATCTCTCGGATATTTAGGACAAGAGTGGGAATTCTAGGTCAGAGCACCTATGACTGCACTATACACTTGAAATATATTTATCTAACTTACTGAAAAAAAATTGTGCATTTCCACAGCAACATGCAACAGTTTCAGATCCAATTTCTGAGTTCTGTCTTAGTCTTTTGAGAACAAGTATGTGAATCAAGTTCAACAACCCCTTCACACAAGTCCTCTAGGATTGCTGCAAAGAAATGGAGACTCTGGAGAGGTAGGTTGTTCCACACAGGCATTTTTCAAATAGGAGAAAACGTATGAATCTGGGATTTATGTGAGGAGTGAAGGTTAGAAATGTGCTCAGAGTTGAGTTCTACCTCACACTCTCAGGATAAAGCAGCTTGTTCTGGAAGCGGAGAGCAAATATCCCTTATTCCGTTCAACTCTGAGGGTGAGCTGTAAATATGGCATAAATGGTAAAGGACAGATCATGAAGGTGCTGCTACAAGACCTAGAACTGCAGAAAATACAGGAGTATCTGCTGAACCTCCACCTGGCACACACTAAAAGAAATGAGTCTCCAAGCTTAAGTAAATACCTTAAAAGGGTTGTGTTTCACCAGATATTCCACATCATAGGCGATTTTAAAGAGGGATGACCTAAAGAAAGTGGGAAATCATTGGACCATATCACTAATATCACATGCAAGTGAAATTTAGCTAAAGTTAATTCAAACATTTCTGCAACAGTAATTGACAAGGAACTGTCAAAATTCCAAGCAGGATTCAGATGAGGACCTGGAACAAAGGATATCATTGCCGAGGTCAGATGAATCTTGGCTGAAAGCAGAGCATGACCAAAAGATGTTTACATGCACTGTACTGACTATTCAAATGCTTTCAACTCTGTGGATAATGAGAAGCTAAGTATAACACTGTAAAAATGGGTACTCTAGAACCCTTAATTGTGCTTATGAGGAACCTGTACATAGATCAAGAGGCAGGTGTTCAAACTGAACAAGTTGTCAATGAATAAAATCAGAAATGAGGTGCACCATGGTTGTATTTTTTCACCATACTTATTCAATCTGTATGCTGAGTAAACAATCCAAGAAAAGAGGATTATATGAAGAGGAATGTGGTATAATCATTGGAAGAAGACTCATTAACAACCTGTGATATGCAGATGATACAACCTTGCTTGCTGAAGAGGACTTAAAATACCTACTGATGAAGATCAAAGATAACAGCGTTCAGTATGGGTTGCACCTTGACGTAAATAAAACAAGAAATCTTCCCCACTGGATTAATAAATCACATCATGATAAAGAGAGAAAGGATTGAATTTGTCAGAAACTTCATTTTACTTGGCTCTACTATCAAAACTCAAGACAGCAGTAGTTAAGAAATCAAATGACATCTTGCTGTAGGCAAATCTGCTGCCCAAGAGCCCTATAAAGTTTTTGGGACTAAGATGCACCTGACCCAAGCCATGGTACTTTTAGTAGCTTCAATGCATGTGATAGTTGCACAAATAATAAGGAAGATCATAGATGAAATGATTCATTTAAGTTCTGGTATTTCAAGATAATATTAAAATACCATGGACTGCCAGAATACCAAACAAATCTGTGTTGGAAGAAGTACAGCCTAAATGCTCCTATAAGCCAGCATGGCAAGAATATCAGCAGGAGGAGCCGGTCCCTGGGAAAGAGCATCATGCTTGGCAATGAGAAGGGTGGGCAACTAAGTGAAATATCCCCAGTGAGATGGATTGGTATAGTGGCTGCAGCAATGCGCTCACGCATAACAATGATTTTGAGGATGGTGCATGACTGAACAGTGTTTGGTTCTGTTGTGCACAGGATCACTATGAGTAGAATTGAGTCAATGGCACATAACAAAAACAACGATATATATAATACAATACACAATACTTCACCATAGTTAACTCTGAAGATTTAAATGGGTTGGATGTAAGTATACAATGGATATCTTTCTAAAGCTAGAATTCTGGTGACTCATAAAGCATGAAAGTAAATATATGTTTCACATATTAAACTGACATTTGATGACATTCTTATGACATGTTTTAAAACTATATTATAGAAGGAACAAGGCCCAGACATTTCAAACCAAGGAAGAACGGACAGACATATTAAAAAGACAGATGCACCTCATTATGTAAAATACTTACCTACACATCTCCACCATCCCAGTTTACTTCAAATTTCTAAAATTGATTTTTAATCAATCAAATGTTTTTGGTGAGAGCAAAACAGCATTAAATAGAAATTGCCTTTTCCCCCCATTGAATATCTAGTGATGATATGAGAGGTGTGAGACATAATAAGAAATAATGAGAAAATTTAAAGTCCCTTGTTAATAGATGAATCATATATTTATGCTGAGGCATAAAAAAGCATAAAAGGCATTTACAGTTACATATTGGCTCTGGTAGCGTAGTGGTTACAATTTGGGCTGCGAACCGCAAGGTCAGCAGTTCGAAACTACCAACTGCTCCGTAGGAGAAAGATGAGGCTTTCTGCTCCCGTAAAGATTTACAGCCTTGGAAACCCTGTTCAGGGTTACTATGAGCTGGAACCAACTCGACGGCATTTAACAACAACAATTAAAATTAGAGGAAATGAAAAATATTTTGGGAAAAGTTAAGTACCCCATTTAGAATAACACAATTCAAACTATATCTCTAGAACACAAATTAAATTCCCAATGTTGATTTGCAGCTGTGAACTTCTCTACCTACTGACAACTCATACAGTCTCTGCACCGAGAGTGGGAGTTAGAATTGAAGGCAAAATTGTTATCACAATAGAAGCAGACAACACATCATCACAGACCTTTCAGAGTGAGCACATCTTTTATTCAACTGGGTCCAACTTCTATCATCTAGATATGTGTCTATTTATATATTTGTTTGTTTCAAAAAATCTAAATACTATTATTTATACCCTGTTTTTCAAAACAAGTCATATTATGGAAGATGAACTACTCCCTAAACAGTCAAGACTTAGAATTTCCCAATAAAGAATGGGAACAGCTTACATGATGAAAATAAACAGAAGGACTAGGCTGGGTTAGAAACACCATCTCCGCAATTTTTTCTACAATTCACGAGTTTCCAACTATTTCTAGGAAACAATAATTACTTTTTCTACATTAGTTTAAAAAACACTAATATGAAGGTTTTTCTAATAACTCGAATTTTATAAATTAGCATACATATATACAAAGAGATTTAAAAATGTTTATGGGGAAATGGAAAAAAAAAAAAATAGAATGTTTTCATGAACTGATTGAATACCCCTCCCCTGAACTATTTTGGCTTTGTATGATAAGCTGTGACCTGGTAACCTTGAGGTCTGTAATTCAAAGCAATTAGCTGTTCTGGGAAAAGTTATTCAGGGTTGCTATGAGTTGAAACCTACTTGATAGCACACAAAAACATATACATACCAGTTCTCCCATCACTTGAGTCCATCTGTAACCACAGAAAATAAGACAATATGAGAATCAGATCATGTTGTGAGGAGATGAAACAAAGTGGTTTGATTTAGTACATCTGTGATAAAGGCAATCGATTTTCCTCTCATATCCATTTTGTTTGGTATTTACAAACTACTTAATCCTATGAAAAATTACTACAGAAGAAAAGGTCCCTACCATATAGTTAGTGACCATATGAGGCTATATGTGAATTACATCTTAAATAAGTTAACAGTTTGGCAACATATTCTTGCTCTACACACACCATAATGATAGAAATGGTTTATATCATCTGTAATCTACATGGTCATTATTTTACATCTGAATTCAACTGAAAAGAAAGACCTCAAGAAATCAACAATTGGCATGGGCTAAATAAGGTTGGTCCCAGATCGGACAGTGTTTCGTTCTGCTGTGCATAAGGTTGTTATGATTCGGTACCGACTCGATGGCACCTAACAAGAACAACAAGTGGGACAGAAGTAAATAGTGATGTATGGTCAACTTTGGAAAAAAAAGGGCTCTGGAATACAGGGATTGAGACATAGTCTGAATGGGTAAAAGAGGGAAAATAATGTTAAGATGATGTTTGAATGTCTATGAATATTGGTTTTCCTTGACTACTATTATAAAATAGACACTTGAAGGGGATAGAAAGGAATATCGGGAAACATGATTATAGAAAGTTTATAAGCCCATCTTCAGCCTATAACTCATTGGAATATGTAAAAGGGGTTCTAGAACTTGCCCAGTGAAATAGGCTTCTTTTATTTATTTTCTTCTTAAGTTTTTTTTATTTATTATTGTTACTTGGGTGATAGTATACACAGGGGAATATAGTTTTACATTCATTCTATCATATTTCATTTAATTGCAATGATTGCAATCTCAACCATGTATCATCATTCAATAGTATTTCCTTCTAATCCCTCTAGTTTTTTGTTTTTTTTTTATGTACACAAAACCACTCAGGAATCATTTAAACAACCAAAGGGCACATTCTGTAAATCTGCCTCCTGACTGCCAGCAAACAGTCTCTCTCTTTCCATGAGTCTAGAGTCCTCAGCTGCTCTATTTCTCCATGAGATCATTTCTGCTTCCATATTAGGTGTCACTGCTTCTTTGGACAGAGTCCCACATTTGGTTCATAATCCTCTCCTTTGATGGTCCTAGGGTCCTCTGTTCCAGAAATGTAAGATTAATTACTCTCCCCCTTTTTGCTACAAAACTTCTACCTCTACAGTTGTGACAATCACAATTAATCATGACAACAGTTACTCACTATTGAATCATAAGAATCTTATTCTCATCTCCTTTTACAAGTTCCACTAGACAAGATAAAAACTACTCAATGGGAATTCTACATCCCCAACACTCTGAAACTAAGCTTCTCCCTGAAAACTTGGTAAGCTAGTCACTTAGTGCCTTTACTGTCTTCAAGCTCACCAGCTGCTACAGTGTCATTATGGGTCAGAACAGATTGGATGGCACTTAACAATACACAACAACCCCATTTTAGGTAGCCAATGTCTAAGTTGCCTGTCCCTATTAGCCCTGTGTATAGAGGGTATAAGAATGATCTTTGATGTGCAGATTCTTTCCCTCTCAATTGGTATTTTGAGCAACTACATCCATAAGACTAGGTCAAGTTCATCAAATTGTAGCAATTTATACTTGTTTCCTTTATCAAAAATTTTTTTTTTATCATCCTGTGGCACAGATCATCAACTGCTCATAAGCAAATTCAAACTGAAGCTGAAGAAAATGAAAACAAGTCCACGAGAGCCAAAATATGACCTTGAATACATCCCACCTGAATTTAGAGATCATCTGAAGAACAGATTTGATACACTAAACACTAAAGACCGAAGACCAGAAGAGTTGTGGGATGACATCAAGAACATCATACATGAAGATAGCAAAAAGTCATTGAGAAGACAA
>NW_006408864.1:2549513-2554132 GCF_000296735.1 Chrysochloris asiatica | reverse complement strand
AAGATAGCAACATAGCTACTTAGGAAAATAAGAAAACTTAATTGTCCTACATGGTACCTCATAACTTAGAATTGTCAAGTGAGTGATTTACGTGGGATTTCTATGTGGTTTTCACACTGACGATGCCAAAGTCAGCAATAATATAATATAAACTCTTAGCTACCTTGGCCTATGTGAACAGAGTCTACTAATAATGGTGGGTATGGCTTATGATCACTTTAAAGCATATACATAGATGCTAGAACTCCTTTGTTCAATGAGTCAATACTCATGGATAAGAGTTTTGTATTTTTGAATATCAACACAAGAGCTACATGTAGGTTTTGCAAGGTAGCTCTTCCATTGAGGAACGTGAAGACTCCATCCATTAATTTCTGTATCTATGCCTTTCCACCTGAATAATGAGAATAGTGTTGATGACTGAATGAATATAATGCATGTAATGAGTACTGGTGTTGCGCTGCTGGTTAATGCACTGGACTGCAGTGGTTCAAGCTCATCAGCCGCTCCTTGGAAGCCCTATACATGGTCACTATATGAGTCAGAACTGACTCAATGACACTTAGCACCAACGATGTATATAAAGTGTTCCATGATAAATTTTTTTTTCTTCTTTATATTATGTTGTGTAAATGGGACACAGCTCTTGGGTAAATAGATCTGTGAACATAGATTCACAATCACATCAAATAGACTGACACATAGATACAATCCATGCTCTAGGCACACAAATCCACATCATCTAAGAGGACCACAGCTGGTGCCAGGGCTAGTAGAAATGTGACCATTGTCCTTAAATTGGATAGTAGATTTCTTTCACCACATACAGATCCTCACTCACCAGGAAGTTGGAATCACAGGGATTCTCTAGATTAAAGCCACCAAGAAAAATGCCACATTAAAAAAAACAAAAAACATTTACACCATTTTTCCTTAGCAATTGACTGATCACAGACTACGTACCATAATCCATTTCTATTGAAATCACTTATGATACATTGTTGTTGTTGTTATGTGCCGTGGAGCGACCTTATACAGGGTTTCCAAGGCTGTAAATCTTTACGGGAGCAGACCGCCTCATCTTTCTCCTGCGGAACCGCTGGTAGTTTCGAACTGTTGACCTTGCGGCTCACAGCCCGATTCGTAACCACTACGCTACCAGAGCTCCATCCATAACCAGTATAACAGGTTATAATTCAGAATCAGGATCAACTCATGTTACAGCTGTTCAATCAAGACAGACTCTTCCTAACAGTGCCCACAGGTCTTAGGCCTCTTGGCCCTGCCCTGCTCCAGAAAGTGTTGCAGTGCTCTTTAGCTCTGCCAATAAAGTGCCTGGAGGCATCCACTCCACTGCTAAGACCTAGCCAGCTGTGCTCAGCTCTCTTGCTGCACAGGTCAGTATACCCACTACATAGAGAGAAAAAATTATACAATTATGAGTAAACAGCTCTTTTGAACTCTTTACGACATTAGAAAACAAAGTGGGAAACAATGGTCAAGTTGAAATCTCTGAATGTAAGTATGTAAGTCAATTGGGGAAAAGGCATAGGCTTTTCCTAGAGGTTGTATTCGCAAGGTCATTTTGTTTAGAAATCACAAAATTCTTAATCCAAAGAGAAATGGAGGCTAAGAGCCCCTCATACCGGCTATGATCGAATGCTCCCTTTTTTTTTAAAGGCCTACTTGAATTAGGTATCCATTGTTGAGAGTCTGCTGTTCCTAATTTCCAAACCTACCCAAGTATTTATTATTTACAACATATAGCATCATATTTCTTTTTGCAATGCAAATGAAAAAGAAAATTCTAGGAAACCCTATTTCTTTCTCAAAGACAGGCAATGTTTCTTTGGCATTAGGTAGGACCTCCACATCTGACTTGTCACTTGAAAGTTCCTCCAACTGCCCAGCAGGAGGATAAAGGAAAGATACAAACTAAATTCAGCAGTGGTTCTACTAATATTAATTACTCAGTGTCTTTCCTTGACTTGGAAAAAGATCTGGAGTACATGCATGTTGTTAATGAAAACAGAACTTCCCCACAAGGTTTTTTGGCAGTAACTTTTACATAAGCAGATCTTCAGGACTTTTTCTTGTAGAGCTGCATAAGGATTTCAAAACACTGAGCACTTTACCAAATCTCCAGCAGAGATCTTTATACTTTATAAAAATATTCAATGTGGAAGATTTGAGAATATTAAAAATCTACCTTTGGTAATGAAAACTATTAATCATACAGTATGCTTCCTTCCTGGTTTTGTGTGTATGCTATGTATGTCTATATATTTGTTGAGTGAAGTGGATGTCCATGCAACAGTAGACTAGTTCATTATAGAGGGGAGTTCCTGGTTCACTACTGATGTTCTCTAACCCAGCAGTACAAGATCATTGGAAAAACAATAATGTGCTGGACATCAATTTAATAAAAAGTGTTTCTTTAAATTCTTATTTGATATTATCCCTGAATTGTGTATCTGCCCAACTTGAGCATTTCCTGGGCTTCCTGTGACTGACAATGCTATCAAGTACCAATACATGATCTCCCAAATTCTCTTCTCTTTGCACTGAATGCTAAGGAGTGATCCCAGCCCAGAAAGAATATTCCCAGAATAGTCTTTTCATGCTGTTTCAGAATCTGGCCTCTGATCAGAAGCTTCTAGGATTTCTCTGTAGTGTATTTTTTAGACTGTATTTTATGTTGGTAAATATATGTGTGGAGTGTTGTTGTTCTATAGGGTAGACTGCAAACCCAAGGTCAATAGTTGAACTACACCATTCCCTCTATTGTAGAAGTATGAAGGGCTGATCCCTCAAAGATTTACAACCCAGATTGTATGCAGGGTCACTATGAGTGCAATCTACTCACCCCACCCTATTTATGTCAGTAATCACACAACAAAAAAGAGAAATAAAGTAATAGAAAGAGACAATCCAATGCAAAAAAAAAAAAAAAGTGATGCAAAGGTCCACAGTTTAATCCAAGTGGTAATAGAACTTTTAATAAAATATCTTATAAAGCAAAAATATAAAAGGGTTTTCTGCCTCTGAAATCTAGGTTCTGAATAAGTTGAATATCTGTTGAAAAACACCAATTGGCAAACTATCATGGACTTAAATTATTTTTGTTGCTGTTAAGTGCCGTCCAGTCGGTTCCGACTGATAGTGACTCTGTACAGGGTTTCCGAGGCTGTAATCTTTACAGGAGCAGAACGCCTTGTCTTTCTCCTGCGGAGCGGCTGGTAGTTTTGAACTGCTGGGCTTAAGGTTCACAGCCCGATTCGTAACCACTACGCTACCAGAGTTCCTGACTTAAACAATACCAGCCCTCAAATACATAATACCTAGGAATCCGTCTGTATTAGACATTTTATTAATATTAAGGGAATAGTTACGTAAAAAACAGAATACACAAAAATGTCTCACCTGAATCACAAGAGCCTTGCCTACTTTCTCATTGTCCCAGGACTGATTGTCCTAAAATATCCCATAGGGGGCATGGATGCTTCAACAACAGGAAAAACAAAACAATTCTTTGGCACATACAAACTTGCTAACAAAGTGGGATGTCACAGTAGTACCTCAGTTAAAATAGTTCATATGACCTAATTTAAGTTTTTAAAGGTAATTCAAGGTTGTTGTTGTTAAGTGCTGTCGAGTCAGTTCCCATCCATAGCGACCCTGTATAGGGTTTCTGAGAAGCAGCTGGTGAGCTTGAACCTCCGACCTTGCAGTTCAAAAGGCTTTGCAGTCTGGCGCATTAATCCACAGCACCACACAAAGCTAGAAACTTATTATATAAAACAAACTTGATAAATGAGGTTGTTGTGGACCGCAAGTACTGAGATGCTGAGGACCGGTGTCATGGACGAAAATCCAACACAATGGCCGCTCTCAGGTTTGCTAGCCAGGGACCCTGAGGGCCCAAGGAAGTAACCCCCAGACGTCCCGGGTTCATTGGCTTTTACAAACTCACTGTTGGGCTAGCTCTGTATAATTTTCTTTGGTCTTATTCATTCTATGCTTCTAACTCCAGTAATTGTAGCTTCTGAGAAAATGGTTTCTTATGTGCCTCTCTTAATGTCTCCACTGTGTTGGCAGTACGTAAGGTTCTGGGAACAAAATCTCTCTGAGGAACAAACTCTGGCCACCTGGCAAGCATGGCAAAACTGTTCTTTATCAAGTTATTCAGTTTTGCTTGGTATTTACTTAATACATGAGCTCTTAGTATCCATGTACAATATTAATATTAAACCAAAAACCTCTCCTAAAGCCAAGGCTGTAAAAAGTTCCAAAGGCAAGTTTGCTGGGAGACGCTGGCGAAAATTCCCCTAAGGAATTCACCCAAAGTAGATTGGTGACTTCCGAGATTTTGTTCAAAGAAATAATAGCAACAGCCTTCTCAAATTGTTCCCAGGTGCAGACCATTAACCTAGGAGTCCTCCTTCCTCCTGCAAGCCTTGGCCAGGTAGCCGAAACAGCTGGACTCCTTTCAGACCTTTTGAATCCTTTTCTCACTGAAGATTAGGTGCTATAGTTATGTTAATTAGCCTTGAGAAACCTCGAGTTTCTGCCTTGGGATTTGAACCTAAAAAGTACTATATAACAATTTGCTTGAATTT
>NW_006408864.1:2548720-2549413 GCF_000296735.1 Chrysochloris asiatica | reverse complement strand
GATGTCAGAAGAGACACTAAAACTTGCTCTCCAGCATAAAGATGCTAAAGTAAATGGAAGAAATAAGGAGGTACAAGAGCTGAGTAGAAAATTTCAAAGGTCAGATAGAGAAGACAAAATCAATATTACAACAAAATGTGCAAAAATCTGGAGTCTGGAAAACAAAAAGGAAGAACATGCTCAGTATTTCTCAAGCTGGGAAAACTGAAGACAAAATTCAAGCCTAGACTTTTGTTATTGATGGATTCTCTGGGCAAATTACTGAATGATGCAGAAAAATCAAAAGAAGATGAAAGGAATATACAGAGTCATTGTACCAAAAGGAAATGGCTGATGTTCAACCATTTCAAGAGGTAGCATATGGTCAAGAGTCAATGATACTGAAGGAGGAATACAAAGTACATTGAAGAAATTGGCAAAGAACAAGGCACCAGGAATTGATGGAATAAAAATTGAAATCTTTCAAGAAAGTGAGACAGCACTGGAGGCACTCACTATTCTGCACCAATAAATCTATCTGGCCAACAGATTGGAACAGATACGTACTTGTGCCCATTCCAAAAAGAGGTGACCCAATGGAATGTGGAAATCATTGGACCTGTGATATCCCATGCGAGTAAAGTTTTACTAAAGGTAATACAGAAACGGCTGCAAGCATACATTGACAGAGAACTTCCAGAGGTTCAAGCCTGA
>NW_006408864.1:2547018-2548620 GCF_000296735.1 Chrysochloris asiatica | reverse complement strand
CCAGTGTCACATCCACTCTGGTCTCGGGGTGTCTTCTTGTCTCTCTTGTTGCATCTTTGTGCCTACTTTGTATCTGTCTCTATCACCACCAGATCTCCCAACTTCGTGAACCAAACTCTCATGTCGAGGCCGGTTCTCGACATGAGGTAACAGTGGCTCTAGATAAGCAGTTTGAACTCCATCAGCTGATTCACAGGACAAACACAAGTCTTTTTGCTCTGGTGAAGATTTAAACCTCAGAAACTCTATACAGGGTCTCGATGACTCAGAACTCACTCAACTGTACTTAACAACGACAACAACTTGGTAAATAATTGCGTAGGAGCATGATTGCTCCAATTGGGAGGGCAGCTTTGCCTGCTCTTATACACAGAAATAATGTATGATGCTTAATGGTGGATTGCCATAACCTTGATGTTGTGGCCACATCCATTAAGGACCTCATTGAAACACTCAATTCCAATTGAAATTATTGACTCACTTAACTTACCATTAGCAAATATTTTGCTATTCAAGATTTGCCTAACACACATCTGTCTGGTGGACTATGCCAACAGTCTCTTAGCTGTGGTTTTCCATTGCCTTCAAAAGGATACACGACACATTTAGAAGACTACCTAGAAGACACCATAGAAGCCCTCCTATCTTTGCAGGAAAGATCTTACTTGCATGCACCTTTCATCAGAAGCACAGGAATTAGTTTACATTGATGTAAACTTGACAAACTCATTAAGGACATGCAAGTCCTATATCTTTTTATTCTTTTTTGGGGTCTGGAGATAACATGTTCCTTTCTTATACATTTTATTCAATTAACACTGTAGCTGTTACTTACAAACAGGCCCACATTCAATTTGTCTCCCTACAACAAAAGTTTCTAGATTCTATTTGAATTGAAACTGATCAGCACTCCTACTCTAAGAGACTCCTTTACTCTCTAGGCTTAGGAACAACTTCCTCTAATGCTTCCTGGAGTCTCTGGACTACTAATGAGGGCCACGCATTTCAAGTAAGATCTAACAAAAGAAACTGTTCCTCTTGGCCCTTTATTTTTAGAGTAGTAATTGTTGGACACATACTAGGTACTCCTCTGCATATAAGGAACTCCTGTATGCAGGGGAGAACTGCTAGATAGAATTTGTAAGGCTATGATCTTTGAAAAGCAGATGGTCAGTTCTCTCTTTGGTGATAGCTCTGGGAGTGTTTGAACTCCCAAACCTTTGGCTAGTTTTTGAGCACTTATTTTGGATTTAGAATTTAGAATCTACATTTAAGAGAGGTTGGCCTCTATTTCCCCTTCCCTGTTATGTCCATTCTGGGTTTAGCATCAAGATTCTTGTGCTCTGAAAAAAGCTATATGAGTGTATTCTCTGTTTATCGACTCGACGGCACTTAACAACAACAACAACAAATCCTCTGGAAGTGTATGCAAAAAACTGACAGAATGTCACTGTGAAATATTTGACAGAAATTAGAGGAAGTCACCTATGATATCTGAATTTTGCCATGAAGAAAACATTTTTTTCTTGTTTTTAAATTTATGTTTACTTAATGTGTGGCACTGTGGGTTAATGCGCCAGACTGCAAAGCCATTTGAACTGC
>NW_006408864.1:2544598-2546918 GCF_000296735.1 Chrysochloris asiatica | reverse complement strand
CTGGACAGTGAATAAGGAAGACCGTAGAAGAATTGATGCTTTTGAGTTATGGTGTTGGAGGAGAATATTGAAAGCGCCATGGGCTGCCAAATGAACCAACAGATCTGTGTTGGGAAAAGTGCAGCCAGAGTGCTCCTTGGAGGCCAGGATGGCCAAACTTCATCTCTCATACTTTGGACAAATTGTCAGGAGGGACCAGTATGCAGAAGGATATCATGTTTGGTAAGGTGGCAAGACAGAGAAAAAGAGAAAGACTCCCAGCAAGATGGATTGGCAAAGTGGCAGCATCAATGGGCTCAAGCATGGCAACAATTGTGAGTTTGATCAAGGATTGGGCACAGTGTTTCGTTCTGTTGTGCATAGGGTCGCTATGATTTGGTATCGACTCCATGGCACCTAACAACAACAAAGTTGACTTCTGATCATCAAGCCAGTGAAGTTAGGTCAAATGCATACTATCTTCAAGTTTGGGCATTTTTGTGCATCTCCCCTCACTTCATATCTGCTGGATGCTTCACTCTCATTCTAGCCCTCTGTGGCTATATCCTTTTCTGTGCACCCAGAAGCCACCAGGTCTCACCATATTTCAGACCAACGAGCCCATCCTCTTGTCTCTCTTATCTCCAGGTTGACAAGAATCTATGGAACCTGGTGGAACTCAGCCCATATATTCATTGCTGCCTTTCTTCCACTTCCACTCACAAGTAGACCAATGTGGTTGCCAGCAAGCTGAAACCCTTTGGGTTTCAGTCTTGGAGGGTTTCTTTTTTTTTTTGCTGAAGTAACTTGATTGCTTGTATTAATGGGTCTCAGGCAAACCACTGGCTTGTTCTTGTAGTAGCCAATAAGACTGCCATTTTTGTTCTTGATTTTTCTTACTCATCTTCATCCCAAGAAGTAGCTTCTCTTCCTCTAGCTGCTCCAGGCAGGTCTGCTTGTCCCTTCAAGTGGGAATGTCCTACCTCAAAGGTTCTGAATGGGGCTCAGGATTTCACCTAAGATCCTATACACTATGAAATTTCCACCAGAAGCCTCTTTCACTGGCAAGTTCTAGCCCAGTGCTGAGAGGACAATTTATTGCAAAAATGTACACATCCAAAAAGAAGCGCAAACCACAATTAACACATTTACACAACATCTCCAACAAATAGAAGCAGACCAGTGAAGTAAACCTACACTCAGCAGAAAAAATAAAATAAAGATTAGAGCAGAAATAAATGTGACAGAAAACAGAAAAACTATTGAAAAAAAAATCCACAGGGCAAGAAGCTGGGTCTTCAAAAGGATTAAGAAAAATTGACAAACCAGTGGCAAACCAAACAACAAAAAAAGCGGCAAACCAAACAACAACAAAAATCATGCATATGAAACCACAAAGGTGATGTCACAACAGAACCAATGGAAATAAAAAGTATAACAGAATACTATGAAGAGTTGTGCTATAATGAATTTGAAAATCGAAAGTAGACAGATACATTTTTAATAAAACTCAACCTAACTTACACACAGTGAAGTAGAAAACTATAATAGATCAATAACAAAAGAAGAACTTGATCAGGTCATCAAGGAACTCCCAACCAAAAAAGTCCAGTGCCAGATGACTTCACTGGTGAGTTTTACCAAACATTCAGGGAAAAGTTGTCACCAATTTCACTAAAATTATTCCCAAATATAGAAAAGGAGGAAAAATTTCCTAAAATATTTTAAGAAGCAAGCATAACCATCATACCAATCCCAGGAAAGGGCATCGCTAAGAAAGAAAATTATAGACCACTATCCCTCATGGGTCAGAATCAACTCAACAGCACTTAAACAACAAACAACAACATCCCTCATGAACATAGATGCAAAAATTCTCAACAAAGTCTTAGCCAACAGAATTCAACAACATATTAAAAATAATACAACATGACCAAGTGGGATTCATATCAGGGATGCAAGGATGGTACAATATTAGGAAAACAATCGATGTAATTCACAATATAAATTTTAAAAAGGAAAAGAATCACATGATGATATTGCTTGATGCAGAAAAAACATTTGACAAAATCCAGCATCTATTCCTGTGAAAAACACTCAACAAAGTAAGAATTTCAGGAAAATTCCTCAACATAATTAAAAGCATATATACAAAACCATGAGCCAACATCACTTTTAATGTAACGAAACTGAAAGCTTTCCTTTTGCAAACTGGAACCAGACAAGGATGCCCTTTATCACCACTCCTATTCAATATTGTTCTTGAACTCTTAGGCAGAGCTTTAAGGCAAGATAGGGAAATTAAAGGCATATAAATTGGCAAAGAAGTGAAACTCTCTCT
>NW_006408864.1:2543867-2544498 GCF_000296735.1 Chrysochloris asiatica | reverse complement strand
AAGAGCTGAACAGAAAATTTCAAAGATCAGCTCAAGAAGATAAAGCCAAATATTACAATAAAATGTGCAAAGATCTGGAATCAGAAAGCCAAAAAGGAAGAACACGCTCTGCATTTCTCAAGCTGGGGGAACTGAAGAAAAAATTCAAGCTTAGCCTTTTGTTATTGAAAGATTCTCTGGGAAAATTATTGAATGATGCAGAAAGCATCAAGAGAAGATGGAAGGAATACACAAGTCACTGTACAAAAGGAAATGGTTAACGTTCAACCATTTCAAGAGGTACCATATGAACAAGAGTGAATGATACCGAAGGAGGAAGTCCAAGGTGCATTGAAGGAATTGGCAAAGAACAAGGCACCAGGAATTGATGGAATAAAAATTGAAATTTTCCAGAAAGTGAGGCGGCACAAGAGGCACTCACTCATCTTTGCCAAGAAAGCTGGAAGACAACTATCTGGCCAACTGGTTGGAAAAGATCCGTGTTTGTGTGCATTCCAAAGAGAGGTGACCCAATGGAATGTGGAAATCATCGGACAATCTCTTTGATATCCCACGTGAGTAAGTTTTGCTAAAGGTAAAAAATAAATGGCTACAATCATACATTGACAGAGAACTTCCAGAGGTTCAAGCC
>NW_006408864.1:2534824-2542987 GCF_000296735.1 Chrysochloris asiatica | reverse complement strand
TATTGAAAGTGCCATGGGCTGCCAAAAGAACCAATAGATCCATTTTGAAAGAAGTGCCGCCAGAGTGCTCCTTAGAGGCCAAGATGGCCAAACTTCGTCTCTCATACTTTGGACATATTGTCAGGAGGGACCAATCTCTGGTGAAGGATATCATGTTTGGTAAGGTGGAGGGTCAGAGAAAAAGAGGAAGACCCCCAACGAGATGGATTGGCCAAGTGGCAGCATCATTGGACTCAAACATGGCAACAGTAGTGAGATTGGCCCAGGATTGGGCAGTGTTTCATTCTGCTGTGCATAAGGTCACTATGGGTCAGTACCGACTTGATGGCACCTAACAGCAACAACAACATATTGTATGGGAGTATGGTGGTTCCATATAATAAGCACTGTCCTGTGAACCACAAGGTCTGTGGTTTGAGCCAGGTAGTTATCTTAGGAAGAAAGATGAGGCTTTCTGTTCCCACAATCATCACTAAATCTTCAGCACCCTATGCAGTGTCACTATGAGTTGGAAAAGACTTGAAGACACTTAGCAACCAAAACAACATATAGTAAATTTGCAAATATTAAGTGTACACCTGACTGGTTACTTAAACAGATGTGTCTGTCCACACATAAATAATCATATAGAATACCTCCAGCTCTCTGGAAGCTTCTCTTTTGCTGCTTTCAATTCAGTAGCCCCCAAAGATATCCACTGATTTGGTATGCTTTAGGTATGCTTTGGGTATGCTTTAGGTTTTCAAAGTCATTTAAATGGAATTACATAATGTGAATCCTTATACATCTGGATGGATATTATGCTTGAGTATTATGTGAATATAATCTGTGTAGCCCTGTGAAGCATGTTTGTTGTTTCATATCTCTGCATATGTACATCACTTTATATGTCTAGAGCATTATAACAAAGCACCTTCTATACTTTCAATAGCGTGTATTGGTTCCTGTCATGGCTACTGGAAATTTTGTTGCTGTGAATGACTGTAGGAATTTTTTAATGGATGGACATAAATATTTGCGTATCACTTGAGTCTCTTGGATATATAGGACAGGAGTCGAATTTCTGGGTCATAGTATATATAGCTGCTTAAATACTGGAATGCTGTTTACCACAGCTTCTGACAAATGTACATTCCCACAGCAATATGTGACAACTTTTGAGTTCTATCATGGCCCTGTGAGAATATGTATGTGATTCAAGTTCAGCAACCGATTCATATCAGTCCTCTAGAATTGCTTCTTAGAACTGAAGGTTCTAGAGAGGCATTTGGACACAGGTATTCTTTAAAAGAAAGAAAAAGAAGAAACTTACGATTTTAGATTTATGTGAGCAGAGGAAGTTAGAAATGTGCTCAAAGTTGTGTTTTCTACCTCACTTTTCATGATACAGGAATATGTTCAGGAAACACAGCATAAAAATTTTTATGTCACTTAATTCTGAGGATGAACTTTAAACTGGGAGTAAATGGTAAAAGGACAGACCTGGAAATGCAGAAAAGACAAAGACAACTTTACAACCTCCATCTGGCACACACTAGAGGCAATGAGTGTGCAGGTTTAAGTTAGTCAGTATGTATCTCCAGATATCCCGTATCATAGGTAAATATCAAAACCCAACCAATAATCACTCATGTTCAATTCTGAAGATATGCTAAGCAGGCAAAATACAAGTCAGTGGAAGATGCAAGGAGGACCATGTGTTTCATTGGGGGGTGGGGGGGACGGAATCTTTTAACAGAAAAGAAAAACAATTACAGAGCACTGTGGAAACCCATCAATGATGTGCCCCTTATCATGTTGATAATGTATGGAAAGAACAAAACAAACCTACAGGCTTACTTCATCTCTCATTAAAATATTATATGTCAATTTCTCAGTCTTTAACACAGCAGGCATAAATACTCTTCAATTTGATTCTACCTGAATATTCCTACATACACAGAGTATCTGGGATGGTATTGGTAGACTCAAAATTTCCTCTTGCAAGTGACCCTTTAGAAATACACATGTTAACAAGAAAGTTATGGAACTACAAGTACACCGATTCTGACCTAATCTAGTTGTGGTCATCCTACTTCACACAAAAATCACCTGGGTTCTCAGAAATTTCCTGGCCTCTGTGAAGACTAAGGTTTTGATATGACATTGCTCACATGTTGCAACCTTTTAAATAAGAAAGAGAAGATTTTGTTTTGTTTTTTCTTACAGCCCCTGTACCATCATTCACCTAATTTCCTTTCTTATGCACTTGAAATACACACAGTTATAGACACAGTTTGGTTTATATGTGTTCAATGAATAACTGCCCCAGAGCATTCTGTGATCACAGAGATTTTCTTTCTGCATCATTCAATATCCTAGCCACTAAAACATAAGGTTACTGGGCTGTTGCAATTGAATTTGTGTAGAATGTCATTTAAAAATTTTGGATCAATTGATTCAATATTTTAATCAATTTAAAATAAGGTATTAGCTACCACACTCAATGAACTGACTCAACAGCACTTAAATAAACAACAACCACTACACTCAATAAACCAATTTCAGAAATCCTAAAATATGGATGTTGCAGTCTCCCATACCCTGATGTTTCCTTTCAGCATTGTTTCTTGGTCTGGTACATCACTTACTAGACATTTTCTGAGCAATGCAAGAGCATCAAGCACTATCTGGAGTACTGTGCATATGAAAACATGTCCTAGAGGAAGACCAGCAGGGTGACCAGCTTTCAAACAGAGGAGAAAAGCACAGCCATGCAAAACCTGTGCTGAACATCATCAAAGTAGCAAGGAACAGGGGGAGCCATGGGAAATCCCACTCTTCAGGATCCCATAATTTGTCACACCATGACTCTGGGTTAGAGCTGGGAGTAATCACTAGTATATGATCCGTTGTTGTTGTTGTTGGCCTATGAGTTGGTTGCAACTCATAGCGACTATGTATACTGTTTCCAAGGAGCAACTGGTGGGTTTGAACTGTTGACCTTGTGGATACAAGTCCAGTGCTGATCCTATAGTGTTGGCCCACAGGACAGGAAAAATTGAGAACAGAATCTTTCCATGCCTGAAGTGTTTCCTAGTACAGGGATGTATTTATCACACATTTATTGCAATCTGGCTTGGGATGAAGAAACAATGAAGGAGACATATCCCCAAAAGGGAGACATACCACTATTTCTATTGAACTGCAAGTTAAGAGTGTCCCCTCACTTCTTTGCCTTTCTTATGCCTCTTGATCAACAGGTAAACAAGGGAGTTACTGTATTGGGTGGTTTGACTGATACTGATTACCAAGGAACATTTGGATTGACATTACATAATTGAGGAAAAAAGAATATGTGTGTATAATGGTAAGGGTTCTGTGTCAACTGCACAAGACCAGTATTTCTAGAGGTGTAGCAACACATAGCACTCTATATAGTTCAGAGTGTAAAGTTTAATGTAAATTATTGTTGTTGTTGTATGACATCGAATCTGTTTCACCTCATAATGATTCTGTCTAGGGTATCCAAGGAGCAGTTGGTGGGTTTGATCCACCACCCTTTCTTTTCAAATTGACCTTCCAGTCCGATGTAAACTAAAGACCCTAGTTTATGATGATTCACCAATATTGCTTCATTAATTTTAGCAAAGGTGCCACTCTAATGTAGAAGCTAATCACACCAGAGTTAACTGAGCAGACACATGTAGAAGAATTTTGGGGGTTTCTACTCAATTTTTATGTTAATCTAAAATTGTTCCTAAAATGTAAAGTCCATTTCTTAAATAAATAATAATCTTATGGCACTGTTTCATGGAGAGATCAATTTGAGCAGAAGTTCAACAGTCAAGTTAATTAGCTTGAGATTCTGTCTACCATCAAATTGATCCAAACCTGAGCTGTAAATGCATCTTTAATCTGTGGTTGTAGCATTAATGAATAACTTACTGAACACCAAATTTCAAAGATGAAAAAGATATGCTTGAACATTGCTGTAATTTTACCCTAAATATAGTACAATGGATAGTTACAATCAGTATTTTTCAATTAACTTAATGACCTAATTTCCACAATACCTTGTATGGTGTCACGTGCTGGAAAAACACGGGAACGAGTCATGAAACTGAACCAGTGGCTCTTTCTGTTTTTTTTCATGGAAGCTGTTCCTGACTCAGAAGCTTCATTTCCTTTTCATAGTTCATGATGAGTAATTTGGAAATGCATTAAAAGAAAGAGTTATTGTGTTATTTTTTCCAAAGAACATAGGAAAATTATTAATAATTTACTCACAATTCAACCTTTTGGTCCCCTGATTCAACAACTGCCTATGTTGTCACCTGTATCAAAGTTGGGCTTTAGAAACTTGATGTGAATTTAATGTACTCAATAGACAAGTAGCATAGGCATCTCCATTTATTTAGGTGAGACCATCTGGTCACAATGACTGGGAGACTGGATCCTGATGACCTGTATTTAAAGTCAATTTAAAAGTCACACAAGCATGGAGAACTTATATAACACCCTGTACTGTGAAATTGTATATAAAAACTTCAGTGTTGTTGGTAGGTACCATTGGGACTATTCCTACTCATACTGACTCTATGCACAACAGAATGAAGCAATGCCCAGCCTGCACCATCCTTATAACTATTGTTATGTTTGAGCTCAATGGTGCTGCCCCTCTGTGAATCTACTTCATTGGGGGATCTTCGTCTTTCACTAACCCTCCATTTTCACCAAGCATGATATCCTTCTCCAGGGAACTAGTCGTTACTCAAATAAATGAAAGAAGAAAACTTAAATAGGTTCTGCTTGCTAGTATTATATCACAATGTTTAAAAAATGAGAAAATTCTGGAAAATACTTAGATATTACAGGTATATTATAAGAGGTCTATAGGCTTTCAATTATACAAGAGGGTTTTTTAAAGTTATGGAAAATTTCCATGATCTTTTCATTCCAATTTTCCTTGGACTTCTGGAAGCCCACTAACTATGTCTTAAAAATAAAAGGACACGTGATAGTGGCTGCCTCCAGGGAAGAAAGTTGAATGTCTACAGGATTGGGGAGTATGTAAGCTGACTTAGTCTATATATAGGCATGGTGCTTTATAGCTCATGGAAAAGATTTGGAATCATAGCCCTGTGGGTTGGGCAAAGTTAGAGATGTTTTGTGACTTATGTTCAGTAATTGTAACCAATTGTAAAAGAAAATATAGATGGCTTCCTGAGACAGAGATCCCAGAACACCAGAGATGTCTAAATCATGACCTGAGTTCTTGAGACTAAAGCTAAATTCACTATCTCTTCCAAATTCTTCTGCCTCAAGATTGCTATAGGGATAGAGGAAATGCCTTGAAGGGGTTACTGGAGCTTAAAGAAGGAACCAGATCCTGACCTAGCCTCTAACTTTCAAGCACAGACAGAAAATGATAATTTCTCCCCAAATGAAGTACTCAGGAGCATCATGGGAAACAAAAATGTCTCTTCACCTTCATCCAGAAATTTTTTAACTGCCCAGATTGAGCCTCCTCAGTGGTCAGGTAACTAGAATGAGTGAAAGTAGTCTACTTGTCCCAAGCTGGCTCAAAGCCCAGGACATTTCAAAATAAATGCCACATGATGGCTTTGTATGGAATTAGCATTGTCTCCAATTGACCAAATCTAAATGAGAAGTCAGAGCTAAATAACACAGCTATGCCAGTGTTGTAGTGTTTCAGTGACTTAGACTGCATCTCTAGTGTCTCACTGAGTAATGATCTGAGCAACAGTCTGAGAAGCCAACGCTGAGCCTGGCTGAGAATGGGCAGTAGCTATACTGCCAACAAATGTACACCATCCTGCTTAAATCCTTCCTTAACAAAATTCTGTCACTTCTACGCAAATTCCTCATCCTTCCCTATATTCTGCAATGACAAGGAAGATAGTTCCATGTCCTTTAAGTTCCATGTCCTCCATAACCAAAGTATGAAGACACCACGTCTGAACACTCCTAAATGTGACCTTGATTCCACTAATCTCTTTACATCGCTCACAGCAGGCACTCAATTTAACTTAGTCATGCAATTGAAGTTTCTTTCTCTTCTAAAATAGCTGGACAGTTATTGTTGACTGTTGATGTTCTTGCTGCTGCTGTTGCTACTATTGCTGTGAGCTGCTATTGAGTCACTTCTGATTTATGGGAAATCCATGTGTGCAGAGTAGAATTGCCCCTTAGAGTCTGCAATGTTGTGATCTTTCAGACACAGATGATCAGGACTCTCTTCACTGGTGCCTCTGGGTGTTTTTGAATTGTCAATCTTTGTGCCAGTATTTGAGCACTTCTTCTGATTTTAGAATTTAGGATCTACATTAGAAAGAGTTTCATTTATATCAGCCTTTCCTTGTGTGCCAATTCTAGGTTTTGCAATAATATTTTTATGCTCTGATGAAAGCAGTGTGTGTTTTCTCTGTTCTTATTCTCTGGAAAACTGCTAGTATTTCTCAATGAAATACTTGGCAGAAATCAGAGGATGTAACCTAGGTCTGAATTTTGCATTGTAGAAAACATTACTTTTGTATTTATAGTTGCAAAAACAAATTTACCTAACAAATTTTGAATTTTGAAACTTTACCTAACAAATTTTGAATTTTACAAATATTAAGTATATAGATGAATGCTTTGATTAAAAATATGTTTTGTCCACACCTAAAAAAAAAGTAGAATGCCTACATATCCCTAGCATCTTCTCTTTTGCGTCTTCCCAGTTAATACAAATAAGAGATATTCACTGTTCTCACCATGATCATTATATTTTAGATTTTCTGGTTCTCATTCATTTAAATGTAATCACATAATATGGGTTCTTACATGCCTGAATGAATACTATGATTAAATATTATGTCAATATCATCTGTGTTGCTCAGTGAAGGATCTTTGTTGTTTCATATTTCTGCATAAGCTTATTATATTGTAAGTGTATAGGTAATACCTAAGTTTTTACTACACTTTGCATAAACTTCATAATTTCCTTTGATGGCAACTTTCAGAAATTTTGTTGCTATGAATGACTCTGTAGGAACTTTTGGGTGTACATAAGTATTCATATATCTTTTACATTTCTTGGATATATGACAAGAATATTATTTCTGGGTCATTGTACATGGAACAGCAATAAACACTGGAACAAGGCTTACCAAGTTGACAAGAAAAAAAAAAAAAAAAAAAAAAAAGCATATTCCTACAGCAACATGTGACAGCTTTTGTTTCAGTTTTGAAGTACTATCTTGGTCCTGTGATAACAAGTATATGAAGCAAGTTCAGCAACCCCATTTTCTTTTTACCAGACCCATCTAGACAAGATGAAAACCATTGTGTGGGGATTCTTTTTTCCCCACACAATATTAAACTAAAATTCCCCTTGAAACCTTATAAACCAGACACTTTGTACCTTTATCGCCCCCTCACTTTAGGTAGCCAATGTCTAAGTTGCCCATCCCTATTTACTCTGCGTACAGAGGATAGCAGTGATATTTGATGTGAAGACTTCTTCCCTCCCTGTTGGTATTTAGAGTTACTACCTCCATGAGTATAGGACAAGTTCATCAATTGTAGGAATTTACCTTCATTTGCTTTATCAAAACTTGTTTTTGTTTGTTTGCTTTAATACACCCCTAGCCGAGTTCTTATTACCAAGCCATCGAGGCTAGGTCGAATGGGTACCACCTACAAATTTGGGTGTTCTTGTGCAACTCCCCTGGTCTCCTTTTAATCTTACTCTGACAAGACTCAGCTCCGGCCTTCAGGTCTGTTCTCATCCATGGAGTCCACTATATGGTTGTCACTGATTTCTTAGAGCCTAACTGCTGATATCATTATTTTTACATTTAATGACACATAGCAGGCGTTCCCTATAGCACAATTGGAAAGCTATGATCTAGAAATCAGACATTTAAAATTTCTTGTCATGAAATGGGCAAAAAGACACATTTTTAATTGATCAGACTCAACTTTGTTTGGTGGGGGAAAATATTGACACTTGTTGTTGTTGTCAGGTGCCATCGAGTCGGAACCAACTCATAGCGACCCCATGCACAGCAGAACGAAACAATGTCCGATCCTGGGCCAATCTCACTACTGCCGCCACACTTGACGCCATCAATGATGTCACCTGGCTGATCTATCTCATTGGGGGTCTTCCTCTTT
>NW_006408864.1:2511610-2532364 GCF_000296735.1 Chrysochloris asiatica | reverse complement strand
TTGTCATTCCCTGCATAGTAAACCATGTGGTTGTCAGATTCAAAATGGCCAATACCAGTCCATTTCAGCTCACTAATGCCTAAGATATCGATGTTGATGTGTTCCATTTCATTTTTGACAACTTCCAATTTCCCCAGATTCATATTTCCTACATTCCATGTTTCGATTATCAGTGGATATTTACAGCTGTTTCTCTTCATTTTGATTTGTGGCCCATTAACAAATGAAGGTTCTGTGAGCTTTCCTCTACTTGGAGGAGGAATTTTTTCCCCAGTCGCATTCTGAGTGCCTTCCCACTTTCCAGTCCTGTATCTGGACTGGAAATGTTTCTCTGCTATTCATAGAGTTTTCAGTGACTAGCGATTCGGAAGTAATTTGTCACTCTTTCTTCCTAGTCTGTCTTTGTTTGAAAGCTCATCCGAAACCTGTCCACCATGGGTGACCCTGCTGGTTATTTAAAATACCGATGGCATAGCCCTCAGAATCACAGCAATTCAAACCACCACAGCACGACAGACGTGTGGCGGTTGCGTGGTTGCTGTTAAATAGGAATCTCCTTGTGCTAGGGCCCTTAAGTCTGGCTCAAAGGCGGGATTTCTGTCCTTGGATGTCAATCAAGTGGCAGAAGCGCAGCAGGGGTGATTGGGTTGGAGTGAGACGCTTTGGGTTGGGCTTGTGGGTCTCTAAGTTATAAAATTATAAACTACATACAGTATTCAGAACAGCTGTAAACATCCATTGAAAATCAGAACATGGAATGTACGAAGTATGAATCTGAGAAAATTGGAAGTTGTCAAAAATGAAATGGAATGCATCAAAGTATGAGAGACGAAGCTTAGCCATCTTGGCCTCCAAGGAGCACTCTGGCTGCACTTCTTCCAAAACAAAGCTATTGGTTCTTTTGGCAGTCCATGGCACTCTCAGTATTCTCCTCCAACACCATAACTCAAAGGCATCAATTCTTCTACGAACTTCCTTATTCACTGTCCAGCTGTCACATCCACATGAGGCTATTGAAAATACCATGGCTTGGGTCAGGCGCACCTTAGTCCTCAAGCTGACATCTCTGCTCTTTAATACTTTAAAAAGTTCCTGTGCAGCAGATTTGCCCAATGCAATATGTCGTCTGATCTCTTGACTGCTGTTTCTGTGAGTGTTGATAGTTGATCCAGCTGGTAGTTTCGAACTGCTGACCTTGCAGTTTGCAGCCCGATTCGTAATCACCACGCTACCAGAGCTCCTTCATTCTATATGTATACTTACTTGACTTGTACCTATGCAAAGGATTTCAGAAAACTCACAAAACTGACCTCTAACCCTCCAAGGAAACAAATCAAATTCCCCCCAACTGCTCAGTCCATGAACATGACATCTTGCTTCTCCTTAAATTTTAGAGTGGCCCACCACACAGAAACCATGGCTGACATAAGCAATGGGGAACAGATATTCCTCGTGATAATGCCATTACCTATTCTTGGTAATATTATCCGAAGTTAAACATTAAACCTCATTGAGGAAACTTGTAGTGAATTTCCCTCACCTATGCCTGATGGACCATCCTTTCTAAACTCCTACAATACTAGGTTCTGATGATAAAAGGAAAGAGCACTACCCTAACATCCCAAGCATTTAGATGGGGAGAACAATTATTTATGATGTGTCTTGCAGTGAGAAGGGTGTAAGAATGAAAGAAATAGCAAAGATGATGTATAAGTCACACAAATCTCCATTTGAATGTTACTAATATTGTCTGTTGGATTTTGGGGACTGCTGCTTTCTCAGGTCTGAAAACATCACACTGAATGAGGATTAGCAATAAAGATTAAAATCATGAAGAAAGTCACATTCATAGCAGGAGTTTAGAGTCTCTCCTAGGCAGTAAACGTGTGAGAGGAATTACATGACACTTGGAATCAAAAGACCCAATCTCAAGCACTCTGTATGCTATTTGCTGGTTTTCAAAACTGTGTAATTCATCCACCCTCTCATCCCTCCATTCTCTAATGTATCCAATAAAGGCAATTATTTATTATTGTTTCCCCTCCTTCCTTCCTTCCTCATTCTCAATCAAAATTCCACAAGGAAATAGAATAATATCTACTCAGAGTGATATTATTAATTATACTTGCTATTGAGAGTGATTCTGAGAGAATCCTGTAGAATTTGGAATTGGGACTTTTTGGTTTACTCTGGTATACTTGGCATACAATATACTGCACATATCTAAAGTGTAAGTTTTGATAAACATTGGTATACAAAGTGTAGTTGTCATCTAAAACCATTACACACGTAAATACATATACACACATGCCCACATACACTCAGGGTCATAACACATAGCTTCACATACAGACACAACTCACCATCACACATACAAACTCACACCATCTAAGAGAGCACAATTGCTTTTAGAAGCATGGTTATAAATCTTTACCTGGAAAATCAGTTTCTTTCACCACAAACCCAAACCTCGTTCCCGCCAGGATGCTGGATTCAAAGAATGACTCTTGAGACTGAACTTAGAAAGAAAGTTCCACCTTTCTTACCATCTAGATTTTCCTTAATAAGTGAGAATTATGCTATACATACCATGCAATTTTCCTCTGGCAAGCTGAAATTGAAGAAAAGAGAATTCTATGAGGAGAAGATCAAGCTGTTTACTGTTTACACACACATTATTTGATCTTTGTGACATTGGAAAATCAAATGGAAACAAGGATCAAACCTCCCACCTCTCACCCCTAAAAGGGTAAAAAGAACTGTGTAACATGTGTGAGCTCAGAGGGCTGTATTTGTCCATGGGCAAAGTTCAGAAGTGTTAGGAAAGAAGGAGGAATGGAAATAGGAAGGAAGTAGGATAAGTGGTGTTTCTTTGAGAAGATTGCAATCAATGAGATGAAACAAAATGCACATGAATTAATGAGTGTAAAACTGATGATCTGCACTGTAAACTTTTACCCAACTCTGGATGAAAAGTTTTTAGTACTAGAAAATGCATAAGCTTTTCCTGGATGAGTTGAATCCCAAATCCATTTGACTCTCAAGCACAGATTCTTAATCTGAGGAAGAAAATTTGTAGCTGAGGATTCGGCTCCCTGCCATACAGTTGTTACAACCTGATCCAGCCATTTGTGAATGTCCTCTTGGGTCAGGTAATAATTGGTAAGACATTCCCTCTTGATAGTTCCCATACAACGGAAACTATAAATAACACCTATAATGTTCATGTTCAGATTTTCATATTTGAATGTTGCTAAAAGTACAAAGAAATCAAGAAAACAGCATTTGTATTTCAGAGAAAGATAGGTAACCTTACCGCACGCATCGATATTTGTCTCACAATGTTCCTGGTATGTTTCTTCTGATCTAAGAATACAGAAAATAAGTGTCTAAAATGCACTGGTGAAATTGATCAAGAATTATTCAGGGAACTTTGTTTGACTTGAAAAAGGGAGAATATATAGAAAGCAGTGAATACAAGGAGCCCTGGTGTGGGGCTGTAGAATAAACACTGGGCAACTAGGTCAGTGGTTCAACCACCAGATGCTCCTCAAAAACCCTATACAGGTTCAATATGAGTCAGAATGGACTCAAGAGCACTTAACAACATCAAGCACAATGAATATAAAGCATGGTCTGAGAAGTGACTGAACCACCCCTTCATAGAGGATATATAGTAATGGAGAGAATTAGGGGAAAAAATAATATCCAGAGTGCTTGGATTTGTAGCTAAAGGTCACATAAGGCAGCTTGAAACAGACTACAAATATTACTCAATTGCATGCTGTGATTCAATGAGACTCCTCTCAGTCCTCCTGTCCACTTTGAAGTCCAGCTAAGTTCACAGCATCTTCTTAATATCTTCCAAGAAAATCTCAGCTTCCACAGATCTGGTTTGTTTTTGTTATGTGCCATAACTCAGTATGATTTGGGAAACATTGGCATGCCAAGTGTATGGTTCACGGTGACCCTGTATAGAGTTTCTGAGGAACAATTGGCAGACTGGAATAGCAGACCTTACAGCTAGCATTGCAGTTATTATCTTACAGTACCACAACAGGACTCCCATAGATCTGCACATGCTAAAAAATGGAAACCCCATTGTCATCAAGCATATTCTAACTCACTACACCCCTACAGGACATACTAGAGCTACTGTATAGTTTCCAAGGAGTCCTCTATGGCACTTTAGTATAAGGACTCGACCACAAGGTTGGTATGACTGCAAGGCTGGCAGTTCAAACTCACCAATCGCTCCTCTGAATCCCTATACTGGGCCGTTATGAGTCGGGACTGACTTGACAGCACTTAACAACAACAACAACAGCAACAAGTTTTGCAACAGCAGACTGCCACATCTTTCTATATCATAGTAGCTGGTGGGTTCAAAGTGCCAACCTCTGCATAGCAGCTAAGCACTTAACGGCTGTGCTGTCAGAGATACTCTATACACAGACTAGTATGGAAATTATTATGACTTGTATAGGATTTTGCACTTGATCAAAAGCAACACTCTTTGGGAGCCTGGATTTAATTAGTGCCAAAAAAATGTGTTCATATTTTTTAATTGTTTTTTTTTTTAAAAATATATAACATGTGTCACTTAGACATTCTTCAGGTATAAAGTTAGTGTTGTAAACTACATTAACTATGGGGAGCAATCATTATCCTAAATTGGTACCAAATTTCCCGGCACCATAAACAGGAGATCACTTTTTACCAAACAATAGCCCCTCCCCTCCTCTTCACTCCCACTGCAGTTAACAACTAACAAACATTGGTTTCTCTACGTTAAGGAGCACTTGTGGCATAGTCAGTAAGCACTCAGCTACTAACCAAAATGGGGTCAGTTGGAACCCACTTGCCACTCCACTAAAGATGACAGCTTTGGGACCCTACAGGTCAGTGCCACTCTGTCCTATATGCTTGCTATGAGTTGGAATAAACAAAGGGAAAGGGCTTGATTTCTGAGTGTTTGTCTTTAATTTATCTGTACATTTGGCAAAAGTTTCTATGTATTTGTCTTTATATATATATATAATCCTTTATTAGAGTCACTTATAGTAGATATGAAAATAAGGGAATCCTAACATTTTAATGAACCAGTTTTAATCATAAGTTATTTTCCATACATCGTGTTCTATGTTATGTGTGTTTCCACTGAATGAGGTGGTTCCAGATTTAGGTGAGAACAAAATAACATTAAAATGCAAATGACCATATTTTCCCAGTTAATATCTATGTCTCATAAGCATTATAAGACATAATAGGAAATCTACATTTTTAAAAATAGAATATTTAAAGGTCCTGGCTAATAGAAGAATCAGATATTCATGTTGATATATAAAACAAAAGTATAAAACACATTTAAAACTACACAAGAAATATTAGAGAGAACAAAAAATGCTATGAGAAAAGCTAACTAGCACTTCCACAATTATAAAATTCAAAACATACCTGTACAGCATATCAAATTTCTTATTCTGGTGTCACAGTGATTATCTAGTAAGGTATGAGAGTTATGAAACATAATAGGAAAGGTTACATTTTTCAAAATAAAGTACATGGATAAGAGAAGAATCATATATTCATGTTGAGGTACAAAACAAAAGTAAAAAACACATTTATAATTACTCAAGAAAAATCAGATAAACAAAAAATGATTTTGGAAAAAGTTAATTAGCCCTTTCACAGTGATAAAATTCAAACCATACCTATGCAGCAAGAAATTAAAATTCCCATGTTGGGCACAGTATTTAATCGTTGAGATTTGCAATATAGCAGCTACCTTTCAATGTGTCTGAACACAGACTGCAAGTAAAACAGGAGACAAAACTGACATCACTATGAAGCTGAGGTAACAATTAGGCCAGAACGTTCAGTGTGAGCACAGTTTTGACCCAGTGGGGTCTAGCCACTGTTACTTAGATATATGTCTTTTAATGTGTGTATTTCATTTCAAAGTAAGTGTTTTCTCTCCAAAATGGAATCCTATCATTATTGTGTTATAAAACAAGTCATATTAGTAAAGATGACCTATTTCATAAACAGTCAAGACTTAGATTTTCACATTGAAGAAGGGGAAAAGCTAACATTCTGAAAATATACAGAGAAACTAGTCTGGATTTGAATTCCACCCCATACATTTATAGCATTTATGAGTTACCAAATATTTAAAGGAAAAATAATGGCATACAACATGGTTGCTATTGGTAAGTACCACAGTAGGTTCTAGTTGGGGAGGGGTTACATTAGTTAAAAATATTAACATGAATGCTTCCCCTATTGATATTTCTTTATAATATACACATACATATGCGAGGAGACTTCAGAATGTTCTTGGAAAACTAGAAAAAGAAAATAATAGAATTATGTCATGAACTTGTTGAAAGCCCTTTCCTGAAGTTCATCACTTGTCTGTCATTTTGTTGTACTGTTGTGGCTTGAACCTTGCTGTGATGCTGACAGTTATGCAGGTGGACATGGTGGACAGCTTTCAGCTGAGCCTCCAGACAAAGGCAGACTAGGAAGCAGCAGCAGCAGACTACCTCTGAATGTTTAGCCTCTGAAAACCATGGAATAGCAGTGGGACAGTCTCATAGCACCATAATATTAAATATTGAAATATGTCGATTAGCACAAGAATATCATCAGATTTACTGCCATAAGATAAGCCCCTCAAGTTGCAAATCACTCGAAATACCACTGGGGAAGAGCTGCTTCCTCAAAATAGACTTGACAATGATGACACAAATAGAGTAGAGCTTTCAGGACTTTCATTTGCTGATGAAGCACAAAATTATGAAAACAGCTATAAACATTCATTAATAATCAAATATGGAAGATACTGTTGGGGACCTGCCTTGACATGGATGTTTGGTTCACGAGGTGGGGATATCTGGTGGCAATAGGGATAGTGAAGGAGGAGACACAGAGACACAACGAGAGAGGCAAAGAGACACCCCGAAACTAGAGTGAATGCATTACTGGTGTCCTGCAGATCTGGCATGGTGAACATCTTAGCTATGAGGGCGGTAAGATCCCGCATAGTAAACATCTTAGCTATGTGGGCAGTACGTTCCCCTTTGCTGGTTGGTCAGTAACGCATGCCTAGTCAGCCATATAACACGCCCTCCAAGCTGTAATGCACACCTGGTTCGGCCTGCGCCTCTGTTTTATTTAGGGGAGGTACTTTACACAAAGCTGGGCGGGACTAAGACAAGGTACAGTGAACATTCGTAATTTTCCAGACATTCAGGCAACTTTACATCGTAATTTGCAGGTTTGAATCCCAGGCCTGTAACTTGGTTTCTCAGGCTCAATTAACATATCTATAGCACCTGAGCTCAGTTGGGGGAAGGTGAGAAGGAAGGTCAAAAGGCATGGGAGGAGTCCCGCTGTGTTGGCTTCCTGGCCCAGGTTCCTCAGGAACCTGGCTGAATAGCCTGCACCTGGGAGAGATTTAGGGAGGGTGTCCTTTTGTCCTTAGAACAAAGAACTGGGAAGTTACCCATTTATCTTGAGTGCATTCTTTTGGGGGAAAACTTTGCCTTTAGAATTTTACAGTCTCGGTGTTTAGGAGGTTATTACATTTATCCATGGATACCAAAGCTTCATGTATGAAATTAATAATAAACATAACTGAACAATAAGATGAAAGACAGTTTACTATGTCTGCTAAGTGGCTAGAGTTTGTTCCTCAGAGCCTGTGGCCTGTACGGTCTGCAACACTTGGGCCCACAGGGCCTCGAACTCCTGACCAGGTCTGCACAGTCTGCAACAAGGTACAAAATATGAATCTAGGAAAATTTGAAATTTGGGGAATAAATTGAACAAAATAATTATTGATATCTTAGGCATTGATGACCTGAAATGGACTGCTGTTGGCCATTTTGAATGTGACAAAAATGGCTTACTATACCACAGACGACAAACTTAATAGGAATGGCATCACATTTGAAAGAAAAAGAAAAGAAAGATTGGAAAGAAAGAAAGAAAGGCAGGCGGGCAGGAAGGAAGGAAGGAAGGAAGAGAGAAGAAAAGAAAGAAGGAAGGAAGAAAAAAAAGAAAGTAAATAAATAAGTAGGTAAATAAAGAAAAAAGTAAATAAATTTATTAATTATTAATTCAACATCTACTTTGAAGTATGAGAATCTCTGAATTCAAGTTGGGCAGCTAACTTCAAGTTCAGCAGTTGGAAACCACCAGCTATTCTTTGGGAGAAAGATGAGGCATTCTGCTCCTATAAAGATTTACAGCCTCAAAAACCCTATGCAGGGTCACTGAGTTGGAATTGACTCCCCAGCTCATAAACACCATTACCACCACCATCTTGAAGTATAATGTTGTCAGTAATAGGAAAATATCCATATACCTACAAGGAAGAACAGTCCAGGTATGGCACTGTAGGATAACACAGTAGACAGCAAGGTCGGTTTGAACCACAAAGTTGGTGGGTCTAACCCAACAGCTGCTCCTTGGCAACCCTAGACAGGGTTGCTGCAAGTCAACAGGACTTAAGGACAACAACAATCAACTTTATGCAGGAACCACTAAAACCAGTGATCATGAAATTGAGCCATCAATTGGTCATGTTCCAATTCAAGCTGAAGAAAATTAAAACAAGTCTACAAGCTAAATGGGACAGAGGTAAACAGTGATGTATACTCAACCTTGGAACAACAGGGCTCTGTGATACTGGGATCAAGGCATAGTCTGAAGAAGGGAAATAATAATGTTAAGATGATTGACTGTCTTATGAATATTGGTTTCCCTTGCCTACTATTGTAAAATAGACACTTGAGTGGGATAGAAAGGGATATGGGAAACATGATTACAGTAAGCTTGTAAGCCCATCTTCAGCCTATAACTGTTTGGAATACCTAAAAAGGGTTCTAGAATTTGCCCAGTGAAATAAGTTTCTTGCGGAGCCTTTGTAGTATATAGGACTCTAGGTGGAATCCTAAGCCCCATCCAGAACCTTCTGATGTAGGACATTCCCACTAGAGGGAACACGCAGACCAGGCTGGAACAGCAAGAGCAACAGACAATACTTCTTGAAAGAAAGATCAGCAGGAAGAATTCAAAACAAAAATAGAGTCTGACTGGCTACTACAGGAACAGGCCATCTATTTGCCATAGAGCCATCAAGGCAGGCAATCGAGTCCCTTGAGAACAGGCCCCCATCCAAGACTGAAACTGAAGGGGAACACATGAGCAGGCAAGTAAGCTTTCTGGTGACCACATTGGTCTACTGGTGAATGGAAGAGGGGGAAAGGCAGAAATGAAGAAATGGGCTGAGTTCAACCATGCTCAATAGATTCCCATAGACTTGGAGATGGAAAAGAATAGAAAGGGCTGGTTGGTCCAAAGTGCGGTGAGACCTGGTGACCCTGAGCCCATGGACAAGGATGTAGCCATGAATGGCAAGAGCTGAGAGTGAGGCATTCCAGTGGTATGAAGTGAAGGGAGATGCACAAGAATATCCAAGCTTGCAGATGGTGCCCATTTGACCTAGCTCGATGGCTTGATAATCAGAATTCAACTTTGTTGTTGTTAAGTTCCGTGGAGTTGGTTTCAACTCATAGTGACCCTGCACAGAGTTTCCAAGGCTGTAAATCTTTACAGGAGCAGAAAGTCTCATCTTTCTTCTGAGGAACAGCTGGTAGTTTCGAACTGCTGACTTTGAGGTTAGCAGCATGAATTGTAACCACTATGCTACCAGAGCTTCTTAGAACTCAACTAGAGGAAGACTAAATATCAATTTTTGATAAAGGAATCAAGTGTAAATTGCTACAATTTGATGACCTTGACCTATACTAATGGATGTAGTAGATCAAAATTCAGACTGAGATGGAAGGAGTCTTCCCATCAAGTGTCATTCCTATAGTGTCAATTCCCATCAAGTGTCATTGATAGCAAAGGGCAACTTAGAAACTGGCAACCTAAAATGAGAGGGCAATAAAGGCATGAAGTGACTAGCTTAAAAGTTTTAAAGAGGGAGTTTAGTTTAAGAGTGTGTGTGGGGGTGGGGGGTGGGGGAAGGTAGAGTCCTCATTGAATAGTTTTCATCTTGTCAAGACGGGTCTATTGAAGGGAGATGGGGATAAGGTTCTTTTTATTTTTATTTGTTAAGTTTTTATTGTGAAATGAGTGACAGATTACATGGGAAAACATCAGTTTTACACTCATCCTATTGTATTTTATTTTACTGCAATGATTACAATCCTTTCCATGCATCATCATTCAACAGTATTTATTTCTGTTTCTGTTTTTTGTTTTTTTGTTTGTTTTTTTTGATGTACACCAAAACACCCAGGAATATAAAATCATTCAAACAACCCCCAGCTGCCAGCATACAGCCTCTCTCCCTCCATGAGTCTAGAGTCCTCACATGCTCCATCTCTTCACGCCATCATCTCTGCCTCTATCTCTGGTGTCACCACTTCTCTGGGTAGGGTCCCACACTCCGCTACCACTCTTCCCCCTTGATGGTCCCAGGGTCCTCCATTCCTGGACTGTAAGATCAACCACTTCCCCCTTTTTGCTACAAAATTTCTACCTTTACAATTGTGGCAATTACAATTAGTCATGATAAAAATGATGCACTAATTAACCATAAAAATCTTATCCTAATCTCCTTTCACTAAACAAGTTGAAAAACACTCAGTGGGGATTCTACCTTCTCCTGCACACTCTGAAACTAAACTCCGTCTTAAAAACTTATAAGCCAGTCACTTAGTGCCTTTATAACACTCTCCCTACCCCCCACCTCCCATTTTAGGTAGTCAATGTCTAAGTTGCCTATCAACCCTGTGTAGAGAGGGGATGGGAATGATCCTTGCTGTGAAGATTCCTTCCCACTTAGTTGGTATTTTAAGCTACTACATCCATAAATATAGGTCAAGTTAATCAAATGGTAGTGATTTACACTTGTTTTCTTTATTTTTTAAATCTTTCTCTAGTCGACTTCTGATCATTGAGCCATTAAATCTAGGTCAAATAGGTACTATCTGCTGGTTTGGGTGGTCTTGTGCATCTCCCTTCATTTCATCTCAGTTGTACACTTCACTTTAAGCTCTAATCCTCTGTGGCTATGTCCTTAACCATGGGCTCAGGAGTCCCCAGGTCTCACCATACTTCAGGCCAACCAGGTCTCACCATACTCCAGGTTGACAGGAGTCTGTGTAATGTGGTTGGATTCAGCCAACATCTTCATTGGTGCTTTTAGAGATAAGGTTATTATGATTCAGTCATGAGTAATTATTATCATGAGTAATTGCAACTGTCACAATTGTAAAGGTAGAAGTTTTGTAACAAAAAGGAGACAATAGTTATTCTTACAGTCCAGGAACAGAGGACCCTAGGAGCATCAAGGGGTCAGAGCATGAATAGAATGTTGGGCCCTATTCCAAGAAGCAGCAACACCAGAGATGGAGGCAGAAATGAGGACATAGAGAGAGAGAATAGATGAGGACTCTGGACTTAAGGAAAGAGAAAGACTGAGTGCTGGCAGCCAGAAGACATGCTTGCATAATGTGCCCTTTGGTTGTTTAAATTGTTACATATTCCTGAGTTTTTCTGTGTACAATCCCCCCCTCCCCTACAAAAAAAGAAAGAATAAAAGCAAATACTGTTCAATGATGATGCATGCAGGAGATTATAATCATTGCAATGGTATAAAACCTATGTTATCCCAATAAAACCTAAAAAATAAAAAGGTCCACATGAGCCAAAATATAACCCTAAACATACCCCAAAATTCTACCAAATATTCAGTCTGAAGTTGGTCACACATGTATAGAGGAAGGACCAGAAGTTGGAAAATATGGCCTTGATAATAGAAACAGTTATGGAGATTGCATAATACAGATATGGAAGACCAATGAATTCTTCATTGTAAATACATTCTGTGACAGCACAACAGACTATTATATACATGAAGGTCACCAGATGAAATACACAGAAATCAAAATTACTACATCTGTGGGAAAAGATTGTGGGAAAACTCCATGTCATTACCTCCATCAAGGCCAGGAGCAGAACTTGCTCATATGTAAGTTCAAGCTGAAGATGAAGAAAATTATAAGAAGTTCATGAGAACAAAAAGATAACTTTGAACATATTCCACAGAAATTAGGAGACCATCTCAAAAACAGATTTTAAGCATTAAATACTACTTGAGAGAAAGGTTTTTAATAAGTTTATTTCCTTTCTGTTCAAACCCTTTAACCACTGATCCCAACCATTACTGCCATGACTTACCATTCCCCTGTGCTCTAGAAACTTATAGGCTAAGGATTTAGTGACATACTGTTGATTTAAACCTAGGATAAGAAGACAAGCCAAGAGGAATACCTGAGGGTAATCACATGCAAGGATGTAAGGCACAATGACTCAATGGGACATAAACTGTATTCCTAGATAAGAGAACCATAAAGCTCTGAGAAAATAAATGTACCAATGCAGATAAGACTGATAGCTGAGGGGTGTAAATTTCTGACTCTTATTGGGGAAAGCAAAGCAGACTACCAGATCTGTCAGTAAAGCTATATTGATTCTCACCCCTTCTCTGATACTGGCTACAGTGGGTGATGGTTGAACGTTGTCAGATAACATTTTTAGCAACCACAGAAAGAATACCTCAGATATTCTCAGTAAGTAAAAATATTTGTAGTTATTGTTTGCGGGGAGACTTTGTGAACCATAGGCCTTGGGAAAGGGAGTCCCTGGGGGTGCACACTCCAGATATCACAAACTGCCACAGAGACCTAATTTCTGGGGATCTTTGGAGCTTGGGTCCCTGCCATTTCCTGTTGCCTTCACTTTCTGTTGAATCTATATGTTTTATCAGGTTACTGCACATGTGGTAAAGCTTTTGGTGAAGTTTCTGTTTGGCCTTGGAATTGTAGCCTATACACTTTTGTGTCCATTTCAGCTTATTCTTGCTTAACCACTGTAAAGATGGCAACAAGAACTTCCATCCTGAAGGAAAGTCTGTTGGGACAAGTTCTGTCTGTGTCTGGTCTGTGTTCCATTAGCAACTGTAAAGGTGGGAGAAAGAGCTTCCACCCTGAACGAATCCTGAGGCAGGGCTTGATGATGGGTTGGGGCATAGTGCAATGAGGATCTTCATCAGCAATAACACAGAATACTGGATGAAGCAGTTTCAGGAGATGGTCACAGAATTCTGAACCACGTATAAAGGAATATTTAGAAAGTTTGAAGGTTTCCAGCCAGTGGAATTTGTAGTGGAGGGAAGAAATCTAGCGCTTTGGGCTCTGGAAGCCTCAGTGGATCCCAGAGTGGCCATCTTGGGCCAGACAGAGTGGAGGAAGGATCAGAGCATCCACAGACACCTAATACCGGAACAATCCTCAAAGATAAAGGCCATTCTTTTCTTTTTTTGGTAACTATTCATCAGTCTCTCGCTGTCTGGGTACTTCTATTTTGGTGACTAGAGCATGGGCCTGAGTGAGTAGACATCCCCAGCCCCCTGAGGGGGTGGTGAATAGATCTGTTCAGCAGAATTTAAAGAAAACGGCCCCACTTAAAACCAAACTGTAGCAAAAAACACCCACAGCTGGCTCTGAACTGATTATAAACTAGGAAAATGTTCTGAATAGGTGATGTGGACTGGGACAGAAACAGACTGAAAAGGAAACAGGCCAAAAAATTAAATATGTCATAATAGCCAACAGTGGCATCTTGAAATTTCTCAGATGGCTTTGAAGGCAAGAAGCTAAGAGAAGGACATTAAAGGTGTACTCATATTTGGCTACAGTATTTTTCTTTTCTCATCTCTCTTTTATGCAATTAAAGACTACAGTATCCAAAATCTGTCTTTTTTGCTGTTGCTGCTCTGGTTTTTTTTTTTTTGTGTGTGTGTGTGTGTGTGTTTTCTCCCATTTACCTTTAGGGGCTCTTTCTCTCAATACTACTAAGATAGAAGATCAAGCAGAAAAAAGGATACAAACAATTGGAAGAAGGACTAAGATTCATGTTGGACAACATGAAGAGGAATAACTTAAGAACTATCGGCATTCCAGAATAGGAAGAATCACACAAGTCCACAGAGGAGATAGTTGAAGAGTTGCTGTAAGAGAATTTCCCGGACATCCTCATAAGAGAGACAAGATAAGCACTCAAGAAGCTCAAGGAACCCAGGAAGGATAGACTCCAAAAGAAAATCACCAAGACATTTCATAGTGAAGCTCTCCAAAATCAAAGATGAGGAGAGAATCCTGAAAGCAGCTAGGGAAAAGAGAAGTGTTACATACAAAGGCAAACAAATCAGATTAAGCTTGGATATCTCAATAGAAACCATGCAGGCAAGAAGGCAATAGGGAAACATATATAAAATCCTGAAAGAAAAACAAAAAACGTTAAATAAGAATGCTCTACCCAGAAAGCTGTCAATCATATATGATAGTGTAATCAAAACATTCCAGGGTAAACAGAAGCAAAGGGATTTTGTCAGAGCTAACCCTGTGCTGCAAAACATCCTAAAGGGAGTTCTGTGAACTGAGAACCAATAAGAACAGACAACAACCAGTGACTGACATACATGACAGCACCACGTGGAACTCAATTGACAAATGGAGAGGTGAGAACAGAACAAAACTATAAGAACAAATTCAGAGGATCTGGAAGGTCATTCTATGAGCAAAACAACTACAATTTGAAAGAAGGTAAACACATAGGAACAGAGATCCAGGTGGTGAGAAAGTCAGGTAGATTACAGGATAAAATGGACTGTCTCTAGTGGAGGGAAAAGTTAACAGAATATAAGGCAACCTCAAAGAAAATTAATATTTCACAACATACCAAGAAAATGAAAATCTGTGAAGAACATGGAAAGATTAAAACTATGAAGAAACTGATAAGAGCACACAAAAAAATGAACACAGCACAGGAAAACATGCAGAATAAAGAAACCAGCAGCACTACAAAAACAAACAAACAAACAAACAAACAAACCCAACAACAACAGAAAGAAAGCAATTAATCCATACCTATCGATAATTTCACTGAATGTAAATGCATTAAATGTACACTTAAGAGATGGAGAATGATAGAATGAATAAGAAAACAAGATCCTTCCATATGCTGTCTGCAAGAGATGCACCTTACACACAAAGACAAAAACAGACTAAAGGACTTCTGGTTTGGGGGCAGGAGAAGCAGAGACAGGCAGTGGAGGCTCCTTGATGGAGGCACGAAAAAAACACTGAGAAGGTGCTATGCCAGAACAGTTCCAGAGCTTTTGTTCTAATATAAAGTGCTTTCGGGTGCCCACCAGCAGATAAGTCTGACTGTGGTGGGAATATACGGTGATTTCTGAATCGATCAAGACACTGCCTGTAGGCCCTTCAGCCTGGAAGGAGATCAGAGGGCAGAGTTACAGCCAGGTTGATACAGCACTAAAGCCATGGAGAGACTTGTGGAAAAAGAGGTGTGATGGCTTTTTTCACTTTCCTTCCGCCTCTCGCATTGCACCCTCTGCCCAGCTTGGGCACCTTCTGGAAGGTGAGAGCACAACCCCAAAAGGGTCCAGCATTGCACCCACAGGGTACAATTTTCCAACAGTGCAAAGAGGAAATCCCTGAAAGCCCCAATGGTCCCACAAGCTAATCCTTTGGCTGCTTCTTATGACGTCTGACTATGAGATTTAGCAGTAAAGTTGACTCTCAATCCTGGGGGGACTCTTTATTCCTGCCTTACCTAACAAAAGACAGCATATCTGGCCATACAATCAAACCATATTTGCGTCTTGTAAAACCCCAACGTAAAAGACAAGAGCCAACACCAACTACTATATACAAGGACAGAGTCATTTCGATAATTACATTGTGCATACGCAGATACCTAAATGACCTTCAGAGAAAAAAATAGTGGACAATCTTTCTTCCAATAATTTCTCAATATCTGCCTGCACACTTCCACAGTGGTGACTAGAGGAGGGGCCTGAGCAAATGGACACCCCAACCCACCACTGGAGATGTCTGCTGGGCATGCACACTGACCTGCACAGCAAAGGACGGTCTGTTACAGTTTTGTTTTTGTTTTTGTGTGTAAATTTTTGCCTATGCTTTTATTTTATTTTGCTTCTCTTTTTGGTCCTTTTTTCCTGGGGGTGGGAGCTTTCTCTCCCTATGTTACCCAAGAAGAGACAGCAATTGTGGCCTTATAACCAAGCTACAAGCATATCTCATAATATCCCATCATCTGGTCAGGAACCAATACCAGCTGCTATGCATTAATAGATAGCCAACACTTGCTAAGATTACTCACAGTTAAGTAATAAGATATGTGAAAAAGGAAGCCTATCTGCAGATCACATCCACCAGCAGACACTCAGTAAACTTAAAAATGCAGCAACGTACATTAATTTAATCATTGAAAACACATCTAACTATTGAACCTGTCCAAGAAAGAAACAACAAAAGACCTCAGCACATGTCCAGAAACAGAAAAGAGTAACTGAGACAAATAAACTGGAGGCAGACATAGACTTCCCATTAGAAGAAGAGCAGGCTTTAAATCTGCCTGAGAAGGAATTCAGAGGAATGTTATAGAGACACATCCAAATGCTTCACAGAGGGGTTGAGGAAAATAAAAAAGAAGTCAGGACAGTGCTACAGGAGAAATCAAACAAGATAGATATAGCATTGGAAACAATTTTAAAACCTGCACAAAGATTAAGAATAAAATATCAGCAATCGACAATACACTGAAAGGGCAAAGGAGTAGAACTGAAGAGATGGAAGCCAGAACCAGTGTGCTGGAAGACAAATCTTTCAATATTTCTAAGATAGAAGAGCAAGCAGAAAATAGAATATGAAAATCTGAAGAAAGACTAAGATTCATGTGGGAAAACATGAATAGGAATCACTTAAGAATTATTGGCATTCAGGAAGAATCACACAAGTCCACAGAAAAGATAGTGGAAAAGCTTCTGGAAGAAAACTTCCCTAACATCCTGGAAAACCCCCAAAAAGATAAGCATTGAAGAAGCTCAACGAACTCAGGAAAGACAGACGTCCAAAGACAATCACCAAGATATAATCAAGCTCTCCAAGATCAAAGACAAGGAGAGAATTCTGAAGGCAGCTAGGGAAAGGAGAAGTGTTATATACAAAGACATGCAAATAAGATTAAGCTGTGATCTCTCAGCAGAAATCATGCAGGCAAGAAAGGAAATGGGGGACTTCCAGTTTGGGGGCAGGTGAAGTAGAAATAGGTAGGAAAAGCTCCTTAGTGGAGGCATGGGAAAAACAAAGAAGATTTCCTAGAGCAGCACCAGAGTTTTTGAACTTGTATAAAGTGCCTGGTGCCAGTTTCCCATGCCCACCTGTAGAGAAACCTGACTGTAGAAGCAAAATATGGTAATTTCTGAATCCTCAGGGACCCTTGGCTTGGGCTGAGACCAGAGGCAGGGCCACAGCCAAGCAGATACAGTGATACAGCACTAAAAAAGCCACTGCGTCTAGAAAATGAGGTGTGACATATTTTTCATTTTTCACTTTTCTTTCCTCCTCTACCCATCTGGCCACACCCTCACTGCCAAGCCCAGACACATGTAGGTGAGTGGGAGTGCACCCCCAAAAGGGTCCAGCATAGCACCCACAGTTTTTCCTCGATACAGGGAGGAGGTTCCTGACAGCCCCATTGGTCTCACAGGCTACTTCTTATGATGCCTGACTCTGGGACTGAGTCCTAAAGTTGACCTGGGTGGAACCCTTTACCCCAGCCTGCACAACAAAGGTTATTGGACAGTCGGCTATCGTTTTATTCTTGACTTTGAGTGGTGTTTTCTGTCTCTGCTTTTATATTGTTTCTGGGTTTGGTCCTTTCGGTCTTACTCTTTTCCTGGGGGTGGGAGCTTTCTCCCCCTACCTTACCCAAGAAGAGACAGCAATTGTGCACATACAGCCAAGTTACAAGCATACCCCCATATTATCCCACCATGTTGACAAGAGCCAATACCAGCTACTAGGCATTACATGTGAAAAGGGAAGCCTATCTCCAGTTCACATCCACCAGGAGACACACAGCAATCTTAACAACACAGCAACATACATTCATTTAAGCATTAAAAACCCACCTAACTACTGAAAATATCCAAGAAAAAAACAACAAAGGCTCTCAGCAAATGTACAAAATCAGAAAAGAGTAACGGAGATAAATAAGCTGGAGGCAGACATAGAGTTCCCATGAGAAGAAGAGCAGGCCTTGGATCTGCCTGAGAAGGAATTCAGAAGAATGACATGTAATAAAAAACAGAACAAAAAGGAAACAGATATTAAAAGTTCAGGGTTTCCGCTTGGGCTGAGTATCTGTGCACATGCGTGGCAGAAGAACCCACCAGTGGTGAGGGTGGGGGGTGGCCACTCAGCTCAGGCTCTCCCTCTATTCACCATAATGGAGGTGGGCAAACAGTGAGTGCTCCAATTACCAGATACCAAAGAAAAAAAGAAAATCAGAACAAAGCAAAACTGACAAAGTATATTGTCCACCTTTGTCCCAAGGTTCTTATGGAGTTTTTCTGTCGTGTTTCTGCTCACCCTGTTTCATTTTGCTGCTTGGTCTCACCTAGAATGTCAGCTCAGGCCTCCAAGCCCTGCCCAGCAGATTCAAAAGTACATGATTTTTTCTTCAACTCCAAACTCCACAAGCTATAAGCCTTCAAACCTTTAAAATATTCCTATCTCTGTGATTCCAAGTTTTGTAGCTCTTCCCTGCATCTGCTTTGCCTGGTATTCTGTGTTATTGCTGACAGCGACCTTCACTGCACCGCCACTCCAGCTGCCATCAAGCCCCGCCTTCCTGCTTGGCTGTCTTTTGAATCTTGGTTTCCCTTGCCTAACATTATACAATAGACACTTGAGGAGGAGAGAAAGGAATAGCCAGAAACATCACCGTAGAAAGCTTTTAAGTCTGTCTTCAGCCTATAACTGTTTGTAATACCTAAAAGGGGGCTAGAATTTGACCAGTGAAAGAGTTTTCCTGCGGAGGCTTTGCATTGCATAAGAACATAGGTGGAACCCTGAACCCCATCCAGAATCTTCTGAGGTGGGAAATTTCCATTTTAAAGGACAAGCAGACCAACCTGGAGCAGCTAGAAGATCAGAAGACACTTCTTGAGAGAAAGATTGGCAGGAAAAATAAAATAAAATAACTGCTGTCTGATTGACTACTACAAGGAAAAGCAAACTGTTCATCAGGTTGACATCTAGGTACATGGTCGGATCCCCTCAGAGCAAACCCCATTCCAAGACTAAGATCCAAGGGTAATACACGAGCAAGCATGTGGTCTGGCTGGTGTCTACGTTGGTCACCAATAAGGGGAAGTGGGGGAAAATCAACAATGAAGTTGGGAGCTATGTTCAACCATATTTAATAGACTTCTGTGAACTCGGGTTGAGACCTTGTTGACCAACAGTATGGCAAGACCTGGGGACTTCTGGGCCCAGAGACAGTGACATGGCCACAGAGAACTAGGGTGGAGAATGAAGTGTCCAGCTGAGATGAAGTAAAGAGAGATGCACAACAACACCTATGCTCATAGAGAGCACCCACTTGACCTGGCTTCAATGGCTGGATGATTAGAACTTGACTAGAAGAAGAGAGAAGAGGAAAAAAACTCTCAAGAGTTAGCTGCACAATTTGACTAATTTGACCTATACTTATGGATGTAGTAGCTCAAAAAAGGGGGGAAATTTTTACAGCTAGGATCACTCCCACCTCCTTGGGACACAGGGTTGACAGGGATGGGCAACATAGACACTGACTACCCAAAATAGGGGGGATACAAAGTCAAGAAGTGGCTGCCTTACAAGCTTTCAAGAGGAAGCCTAGTTACAGAGGGTGCAGGACAAGGTAGAATCTCCAGTAAGTGGGTTCCAATCTGTTGGGATGGAGCTAATGAGCAGAGATAGGGATAAGACTTGTGGTATAATACTAAATAATTGCTATCAGGACTGACTGTGAGGGTCGGAAATGTTAACATAATATGTTTTGTAACAAAAGGAGGGGAGTGGTTGGTTTTGCAGTCTAGAAGCAGAGGTCCCTGGAACCATCAAGTGAGAAGAGTGGAGTGTGGGACCCTACCCAGAGAAGCAATGATGCCAGAGATGGAGACAGAGACAATGACATAGAGAGATGGAGCAGCTGGGGACTCTGAACTCAGGGAAGGAGAGGGGCTGTTTGCTGACGGCCAGGGGGCAGGCTTGTGGGGTGTACCCTTTGCTTGTTTGATGATGCATGGAAGGGATTCTAATCTTTGCAATGAAATGAAATATGATAGGATGAATGTAAAGCTAATGTTCTCCCATGTAAACTATCAAAAATTCACAATGAAAACTTTTTAAAAAGAAGGCAATGGGTAGTTCTATATAAAAAACTTGAAAGCAAAAAATAAAACAAAACAAAAACTGCCAACCAAGAATAGTCTACCCAGAAAAGCTGTCAACAAACATGATGGTGTAATAAAAACATTCCAGAATAAACAGAAACTTAGGGATTTTGCCAAAGCTAACTCCACACTTCAAAATATCCTAAAGGGAGTTCTATGGACTGAGAACCAACAAGAACAGACAGCAATGATAGACTGACATACATGACAGCACCACCCAGAACTCAACTAACATATGGAAGATTCTAGAACAGAACAAAAGTATAAGAACGAATTAAGAGAATCTGGGAGGTCAGTTTATGATCAAAACAATCACAATGTGAAAGAAGGTAAAAACA
>NW_006408864.1:2508231-2510855 GCF_000296735.1 Chrysochloris asiatica | reverse complement strand
TATATATGTGTGTGTGTGTATGTGTTCATTGTCCTCTTGCTGTCTGCACACCTCCATTCTGGTGACTGGGGAGGGTGCCTCAATGAGTGCACACTGAAACCCCACCCCTTGAGGATTCTACTACGCATGTAAACAGAACTTCTCAAAATTTAAAGGGACAGGTTCCACTTAAAGCCAAACAGCAGCACAAAACGGCCACAGCCACCTGAATAGTTTATCACTAGGAAAAAGGCCAGAACAGGGATTGTGGAGCATGAGAAACATACTAAAAGTGAAATAGGCCGAAAATTAAATCCTGAGTTACATCATAACAACCAGCAGTGGCATTGTGAAATTTCTCAGGTGGCCTGGAAGGCAAGAAACTTAAGAGGATATTAAAATCATACTCATATTAGGCTACAGACTTTATTTTCTTCTCTTCTCTCTTTTCTGCAATTATATATTACAGTATCCAATCTGTCTTTTTTTCTGTTACTATTTTTGGTCCCTTCTTACCTTTGAGGACTTTTTCTCTCCCTATATTACCCAAGAAGAGACAGCAATTGCTGTCATATAGACAAGCTACAATCACACTCTATAAAACCCCGCAGTCCAGGCAAAAATCATACTAACTGCCATATACCAGGTAGGCAGACAACACTTGTAAAACTTACTCTGAGTTGAGTAATAAGAAGAGTGAAAAGGGAAGCCCATCTCCTGATCACATCTACCTGGAGGCAATCAGAAAGCATAAAAAATATCAAAACACACACTCAAATAAGTATTAAGGCCACAGATAACTACTGAACATGTCCAAGAAGCAGAAACAGATGACTATATCAGTACATGTCCAGAAACAAGATAAAGTGCCTGAAACAAATGAGCTGGAGGTAGACCTACACTCCATACTGGAAGGAAGGCCGACCTTGGAAATGCTTGAGAAAGAATTCAGAAAAATGATTATAAAATGTATCAAAACACTTCACATTGCAGTTGAGAAAAATAAGCACGAAGTCAGGAAAGCACTACAGGAGCAATCAAACAAGATATATATATATATATGGCATTGGGAACAATTCAAACCTGCAAAAAGAGGTCCAAATAATTAATAGTAGAATATCAGTACACTCAAAGGGCAAAGGAGTAGAGTTGAAGAGATGGAAGTCAGAATCAGAAGCTGGAAGACAAATCTATAAATACTGCTAAAATAGAAGAGCAAGCAGAAAAATAAAAGATACAAAAATCTGAATAGAGTCTAAGATTCACGTTGGATAACATGAAGAGGAGTAATTTAAGAATTATTGGCATTTCGGAACAAGAAGAATCACACATGTCCACAGAGGAGATAGTTAAGGATCTTCTGAAAGAAAATTCCCCTAACATCTTGAAGGATGAGAAAATAAGCATTCAAGAAGCTGAAAGAAACACCAGGAAGGATATATCCCCAAATAAAATCACCAAAACATTTCATAATCAAGCTCTCCAAAATCAAAGACAAGGAGAGAATCTTAAAAGCAGTCATGGAAAATAGAAGTGTTATATACAAAGGCAAGCAAATCAGATTAAGCTCTGATCTCTAGCAGAAGCCATGTAGGCAAGAAGACAATTGGGGAGACATCTATAAAACCCTAAGAGAAAACAAAAACAGACAAAAACTGCCAACCAAGAATCGTCTACCCAGCAAAGCAGCCAATCAAATAAAATGGCATGATAAAAACATTCCAGGATAAACAGCAGCTAAGAATCTGGGAAATTTTAAAGTTGTCAAAAATGAAATGGAATGCATAGACATCGATATCTTAGGCATTAGTGAGCTGAAATGGACTGGCATTGGCCATTTTGAATCTGACAACCACGTGGTTTACTATGCTGGGAATAACAAATTGAAGAGGAATGGTGATGCTTTCATTGTCAAAAAGAACATATCCAGATCAGTCACAAGATACAACGCTATCTATGAAAGGATAATATGTATGTGCCTACAGGGAATACCAGTTAATACCAGTATTATTCAAATTTATATACCAACCACTAAAGCCAGTGAGGATGAAATAGAAGAATTCTACCAACTTCTTTAATCTTAAATCGATCAAACATGCAATCAAGATGTATTGATCATTACTGGTGATTGGAATTCAAACATCGGGAACAAAGAGGAAGGATCAGTAGTTGGAAAATATGGCCTTGGTGATAGAAATTATGCTGGCGAATGCATGATAGAATTCTGCAAAATCAATGATTTGTTCATTTTAAGTATCTTCTTTAGACAGCATAAGAGATGACTGCACACATGGGCCTCACCAGATGGAATACATAGAAATCAAATTGACTACATATGCGGAAAGAGATGATTAAAAAGCTCCATATCATCAGTTCAAAACAAGGCCAGGGGCAGTTTGTGCACCAAACCATCAATTAATCATATGCAAATTCAAACTGAAGCTGAAGAAAATGAAAACAAGTTCACGAGAACCATAATAAGACCTTGAGTATATCCCACCTGAATTTAGAGATCATCTGAAGAATAGATTTGATACATTAAACACTAAAGACTGAAGACCAGAAGAATTGTGGGATGACATCAAGAACACCATACAGGTAGAAAGCAAAAAGTCATTAAGGAGAACAAATAAGATGGTGGATTG
>NW_006408864.1:2503384-2504010 GCF_000296735.1 Chrysochloris asiatica | reverse complement strand
CAGGAAAATCCCCAAACAAAATGGCAGTATGACAGGCTACTACAAGAATAAGCAAGTTGTTCAACGGGAAGCCTTCAAGGCAAGCAATCAAGTTCTGACTGAAACTCAAAGGGAACACATAAGCAAGCATGTAAGCTTGCTGACAACCACATTGGTCTACTAGTGAGTGGAAGAAGGGGAAAGGTAGCAATGAAGAAATGGGCTGAGTTCAACCATTTCATAGATTCCCGCTGAACCTGGAGATGAGAGAGAGAAGAGGAAGGGCTGCTTAGTCCAAAGTGTGGTGAAACCTGGGGAAACCTGAGTCCATGGACAAAGACATAGCCACAGAGGGCTAGAGCTGAGAATGAAGCATCCAGCTGATACAAAGTGAGGGGAGATACACAAGCACACTCAAACTTGCAGACAGTATCCATTCGACCTAGCCTCAACAGCTTGATAATCAGAACTTGACTTGTTGCTATTGTTAGGTGCCATCAAGTCAGTACCAACTCATAGCGACCCTATGCTCAACAGAACAAAACACTACCCGATTGTCCAGCTGATAAGAAGAGAGGGCATATGCATAAGAACATCCACACTTGCAGATAATACCCACTTGTCCTGGCTTCAATGACTGGATGATC
>NW_006408864.1:2494089-2501938 GCF_000296735.1 Chrysochloris asiatica | reverse complement strand
TTGTAAAAGTAGAAGTTTTGTAACAAAAAAGGGGAGTGGTTAATCTTACAGTCCAGAAACAGAGGACCCTAGGACCATCAAGAGGGGAACGCACAAATAGAATGCAGGACCTTATCCAGAGAAGCAGCAGCACCAGAGATGGAGGCAGAGATGGGGGCATGGAAAGGGGGAGCGCCTAAGGAATCTAGATTCATAGACTAAGAAGAGAAGGACTAAGAGCTGGTGGCCAGGAGCAGACTTGCAGAATGTGCCGTTTGGAGATGTAAATTATTATATATGCCTGAAAGGGTTTTGTTGTTTGTGTGTTTTTTAAAAAGCTCAAGTGGATAGAGCTAAATACTGTTAACTGATGATACATGGAGGGGATTATAATCAATGTAATGAAACAAGGTATGTGATTTATTGAATGTAAAACTGTAAACTTTCACTTAATCCACAATAAAAACGTTAAAAAAAATTTTTTTTGATAAAGGAAACTAGGGCAAATTGCTACAATTTGATGAACTTGACTTATACTCATGGAGGTAGTAACTTCAAATAGCAACAGAGAGGGAAGGAGTCTTCACAATTGTGTATCCTTCTGTACACAGGGTAAGTAGGGATGGGCAACTTAAACACTGGCTACCTAAAATGAGGGGGCAATAAAGGCATGAAGTGACTGGCTTGCAAGGTTTCAAGAGGGAGTTCATTTTAAGAGTGTGGGGGGCAAGATAGAGTCCCCACTGAATAGCTTTCATATTGTCTAGATGGGTGTAGTAAAAAGAGATGGGGTAAGATTCTTATGATGCAATAGTGAGCAATTATTATCATGACTAATTGAAACTGTCACAATTGTAAAGGTAGAAATTTTGTAAACAAATTGCAGGAGTAGTTTATCTTACAGTCCATAAACAGAGGACCCTAAGACCATCAAGTGAGAAGAGCACAAGCAGAATGTGAGATCTTACTCATAGACGCAGTGACACCAGAGATAGAGGCAGAGATGGGGACATGGAGAGAGGGAGCAGCTGAATAGGAGGCAGTGTTGTAGAATGTGCCCTTGGGTGGTTGGGTGGTGTAAATTATTGTATATACCTGAGTGTTAAAAAAAAAAAAGAGCTAAATTGAATAGAGAGAAATACTGTTAGCTGATGGCACATATAGGGAATTATAATGAAGCCAGGTGTATGATTTGTTTAATGTAAAACTTATGATCTGCCCTGTAAACTTTCTCTGAACTCATTATAAAAACCTAAATAAATGAAAGATCATAAAAAACATGAACTCAGCACCAGAATGCATGCACAACAAAGGAATGAACAGCACCACAAAAACACTAACATAATGACAGAAACAAATTCATACCTATCAATAATTACACTTAATGTCAATGGATTAAATGCACCAGTGAAGAGACAGAGAGTGGCAGCATGGATAAGAAAAGAATACCCTTCAATATGCTGTCTGCAAGAGACACACCTTACACACAAAGACAAAAACTGAATAAAAGTTAAAGGATGGAAAAAATATAACAAGTTAATTGCAATAAAACCCAAGTAAGGAGCTCTGGTAGTGTAGTGGTTATGAATTGGGCTGCAAACCACAAGGTAGCAGTTCGAAACTACCAGCTGTTGCGTGGAAGAAAGATGAGGCTTTCTGCTCCTGTAAAGATTTACATCCTCGGAAACCCTGTACAGGGTCGCTATGAGTCGGAAACGACTCCACGGCACATAACAACAACAAAGAGTGGCAATACTAATCTCTGATAAAACAAACTTTAAGGAAAAACCAGCACAATCTATGAAGTAGGACACTATCTCATAATTAAAGGGTCAATTGAGTAAGATGACATAAACCATAATAAATATCTACACTCCCAATGAAAGTGAACCAAGATATTGAAGAAAGAAATGGACAAATCTACAATTATAGTGGGAGATTTTAATACGCAACCTTAGAAAACAGACAGAACCAGAAGGAGACTCGACAAAGATATAGAGGAACTAAACAGCACAATGAACTTGACCTCATAGACTTGTACAAAGCATTCATCCCAACAACAGCACAATACCACATATTTTTCCAGTGCACATGATACATTCTCCAGTATTTTTTTTTTAAATGCTTTATTGTGAATTATATGATAGTTCACATGGGAGGAGATCAGCTTCACATTGATCCCGTCGCACACTGTTTCACTGCCATGGTCACAACTCCCTCCATGCATCATCGACCAACCAGAGGGTACACCCCGCAAGCCTACTCTCCTGTCATCCGCACACCGTCCCTCTCCCTTTCCAGGTCCAAAGTCTCCAACCGCTCCATCTCCCCATGTCATCGTCTCTGCCTCCATCCCTGGTATCACTGCTTCTCTGGGTAGGGTTCCATTCTCTGCTCTTCTCCTTCGATGGTCTCAGGGACCTCTGTTCCTTGACTATAAGGTTAATCACTCCCCTCCCTTTGCACCCAAAATGTCTACCTTTACATTTCTAGCCATTACAATCAGTCCTGATAACAATTATTTGCTATTGCATCGCAAGGGACCTACCTGCAACTCCTTTTATCAGCCCTGACTAGGCAGAATAGATACCACTCAGTGGATTTTCCACCTTGCTCCATGCCCTCTGAATCTAGGTTCCCTCTTGAAAGCCTGTAAGCCAGTCACTTCTTGCCTCTATAGCCCTCCCCATTCTGGGTAGCTAACGTCCAAGTTGTCCATCTCTGTCCTCTCCGTGTGTGGTGGAGGTGGGAATGATCCTTGCTGTGAAGATTTGTTCACTCTTTTGAGCTATTGCTTCCATAGGTGTGTGTCAAGTTCATCAAATTGTGTCAGAGTCTTCTTTTTTTCCCCTCTTCTTTCTTCTTCTGTTTGAGCTCTGATCATCCAGCCATTGTAGCCAGGTCAAGTAGGTATTATCTGCAAGTGTACTTATGCATGTGCCCTCTCTACTTATCAGCTGGGTGCTTCACTCTTCACTCTAGCCCTCTGTGGCCATGTTGCTGACTCTGGGTCCAAGAGTCCTCTGGACTTGGCACACTGCTGGGCAACCAGGTCTCCATCTGGGCTCACGGGAGTCTATTGAGCATTGTAGGGCTTAGTTCGTAGCTTCCCCTTGTCAGTGATGAAAGTGGTCACCAATCAGAGCATGCATTCCCATTGAGCCTTAGTCTTAGAAGGGGGTTTGCCTTGAGGGGGACCCGACCACTTGCCTTGATGTCTCCTGGGTGAGCCACTTGTTTGTTCTTGTAATAATCAGTTGGCCTGCCTATATTGTTTTGTGTTTCTCCTGTCAGTCTTTCTTTCAGGATGTATCTTCTGTTCTTCTGGCCACTCCAGGCTGGTCTGCTTGTCCTTTCAAGTGGATCTTTCCCCTCAGAAGATCTGGATGCTGTTCAGGATTCCATCTATGGTCTTGTGTAATGCAGGGGCTCCACAGGAAGCTTCCTTCACTGGGCATGTTGTATTCCCCTTTTAGGTATTCCAATCAGTTACAGGCAGAAGACGGAATTACAAGCTTTCTATGGTGGTATTTCTGGCTCTTTCTTTCTCTCCCTCTCCAGTGTCTATTTTATAGAAGTATGCCAGGGAAACCAAGATTCAGCAGACATCCAAGTATCTTAACATTATTTCCTCCCTTTTCTCCATTCAAACCATGTTTCAATCTCTGTATCCCAGAGCCCTGTTGTTTCAAGGTTTTGCATACCTCATTATTTGCCTCTGTCCCACTGAGTTTCACATCCATCCTATCATGTTTCATTTCATTGCAGTGAGTAAAATCTTCTCTGTGACTCATCAAACAACCAAAGGATACACCCCACAACCACCACCCCCGATCCCCGCCGCCCCGGCTGTCGGCAAATAGCTCCTCTCCCTCCCTGAGTCCCATGTCCCCAGCCAGTCCCTCTGTCCATACCATGATAGTCCCCCCACCATTTGGGGTCTGGGCAGTTTCCTGCCCCCACCCCAAGGTGTTCTAGTTAGTTATATGTTGGATCCAGGCCCACACGTTTTCTGTTGTGATGCTTCTGGATGTTCCCCCCTCCCTCACGTGTCTATTTCACAATGGTAGGCAAGGAAGAACAAGATTCAAAAGACTGCCAAGCATCCTGGCATTATTCCCCTCTTTTCCCATTTCAAGCCATGCCTCCATCCCTGTATCCTGAAGCCCTGTTATTCCAGGGTTATGCATACCTCGTCATTTAGCTCAGTCTCACCTAGCCCATGCGAACCTGCCCAATTGTTCTCCCATCCTCGTTCTTCTTTTTCCCCCTCCCCTTTCTTGTGTATAGCCAACCTCCCCACCACCACCCGCTCCCAGGCTCTCCTGTGTCTATTCCCTACCCTGTGCCCTTTCTTCCCCTCCCTCCCCACCTTTCTTCCCATATGTACCTGTGATTAGCACTTATATTTTTAATTATTTTTTGGATTTTTCCCCCCTCCCTTTTGGGTGGGTTCTTTTTCTTAGTCTCTTACAATAATGGTCTTATGTAGTATTTCTCCTTTTGTGACTGACTAATTTCACTCAGCATAATGTCCTCAAGGTTCATCCACATTACGCAATGGCTTGCAGCTTCCTTGCTGTTCTTCAAGGCCGCGTAGTACTCCATTGTGTGTATGTACCACAGTTTGTTTATCCATTCTTCAATTGATGGGCATTTTGGTTGTCTCCATTTTTTTGCTGTTGTAAATAGTGTTGCTATGAACATTGGTGTGCATATATCTACTCCTGTTTTGACTTGTATTTCTTGTGGATATATACCAAGTAAAGAAATTGCTGGGTCATACGGTATTTCTATTTCCAACCTTTTGAGGAAGTGCCATATTGCTTTCCAGAGTGGTTGGACCATTTTGCATTCCCACCAACAATGTAGAGGAGTCCCAGTCTTTCCTCGCCAGCATTTGTTGTCCTCTGTCTTTTTGATCTTTGCTGTTATTGCTGGTGTGAGATGGTATCTCATTGTTATTTTGATTTGTATCTCTCTGATGGCTAGTGATCATGAACATTCCTTCATATATTTGTTGGCTGCCCGGATCTCCTCCTTGGTGAAGTGTCTGTTCAGGTCCTGTGCCCAGTTTTTAATTGGGTTATTTGTCTTTTTCTTGTAGAGGTGTTGTAGTTTCCTATATATTTTAGAAATGAGTCCCTTATCTGAATGTCATTGCAAAAGATTTTTCCCAATCTGTGGGTTCCTTTTTACTCTTTTGGTGAAGTCTTTTGATGCACATACTTTTTAAAAAATTTTAGTATGTCTCACTCATCTATTTTGTTTATTTTGGTTTGTGTACTTTTCAAAATGTGTGGTAATCTATATATGCCCTGAATTAGCACCCTCACATTTGTTCCTATTTTTTCATTGATGACCATCATAATTTTGGGATTCACATTTAGCTCTTTAATCCATGCTAAATTTGTTTTTGTATAGGGTGTGAGGCAAAGGTCTTGTTTGAGTCTTTTACATATCACTTTCCAGTTCTGCCAGCACCATTTGTTAAAAAGACTGTCTCTTCCCCATGCAATATGCCTAGGCACTTTGTGGAAAATCATTTGGCTGTATGGTTGGGTTAATTTTTGGATTCTTGATTCTGTTCCATGATCAATGTATCTTTCATTGTATCAGTACCAGGCTGTTTTGACAACTGTAGCCATGAAGTAAAGTTTGAAATCAGGGAGTGAGAGACCTCCAACCTTGTTCTTCCTTTTAAGCAGTGCTTTGCTTATACTGGGTCTCTTTCCTTTCCATATAAATTTAGTAATTGTCATTTTCATCTCTTTGAAGAATGTTGTTGGAATCTGGATTGGGATTGCAGTGTATGTGTAAATTGCTTTGGGGAGTATTGACATTTTCACGATGTTGAGTCTTCCTATCCAGGAACATGTTATGTTCTTCCACTTCTGTAGGTCTCTTTTGGTTTCTTGTAGTAGTGTTTTGTAATTTTCTTTGTATAAGTCCTTTGTTTCTCTAGTTATGTTTATTCCTAAATATTTCATCCTTTGTGCAGTTATTGTAAATGGTATTGCTTTCCTAATGTCCTTTTTATCACTATTGTTGTTGCTATAGAGAAATCCAACTGATTTTTGTATGTTGATCTTATACCCTGCCACTTTGCTGAATCTTTCGATGAGGTCTAGTAGTTTTTTTTTTACTGAGTCTTTGGGGTTTTCTATGTATAGGATCATATTGTCTTCAAATAAGGAGAGTTTTACTTCCTCTTTGCCAATTTTGATGCCTTTAATTTCTCAACCATGCCGTATAACTCTGGCTAAAACTTCCAGCACAATATTGAATAGGAGCGGTGATAAAGGGCATCCTTGCCTGGTTTCTGTTCACAGGGGGAAGGCTTTCAGTTTCTCTCCACTGAGAGTGATGTAGGCTCTTGGTTTTGTATATATGCTCTTGATTATGTTGAGGAATTTTGTCGGGGTCCGGCCTCGACATGGGGGTGAGTACATGAAGAAGGGATGTCTGGAGGCAAAAGAAAAGACACAAAGACACAGACACACAAGTATGATGCAAGCTGACAGGCAAACTACCATCCAGGACTAGCACTACCTCAGTCTTTTATTTTCTTTTTTCCGGAGGAATATGTTACAAAGAAAAAATATGATCATTCAGATAAGAAGGGATACAGAACTGAAATGTGGTTAATCATTCAAGACAGGACACAAAAATTCACAGGAACAACTCTTAAGCTATTTTCAGAATACCTCATGGTTTTATAAACAATCAAACATTCTTATCTTTGCTGAGAAATATTCAAGCAAGCTGTTATAAATTAACCTTTAAGCGTAAATAACCTAGGGCAGCGACGTGCGGTTTCTCAAGAATGCCTAACATACTTTTAGGCACCAAATCACTAGTGGGTAAAGGTGAACAAACTTAAAAGCTCCTAAAAGGGTTAGTTTATAGTTTCTAAAGGGAATTAAGCTGTTTTACTCTCTGTTTAGTAAGTAAGAATACACGAGTTTGTACAAGATTTTAAACATTTAGCTTTATTTGTTAAACTAGTAATCTATTTTTGCTACAGCAAAAAATACCTTGAATTACATTGATTATGCCCGAGGGCTGCCACTACTGTCCTCTCAGCAATACTCCCAATATACTTGTTCTGGGCCTTTCTGAGTCCTCTGAGGAGACTTTTTACTGTCTCAGCTTTAGAGGAGGTTTTGGTCCCATAGTTGTACATGGACAACAAAAGCTCATGCTTCAAGTTAATATCAAACATAACTGAATAGTTGGAATAAGGAGCAGTTCTAACATTAATCCTAGGTGGCTATAGCCTGTTCCTCAAAAAGATTTGTTTCCAGGACCACACACACTGCCAACACCTACAAGGCAGTGACATTTACAGAGGAGTCTTTAAGAGAGGCAAAGTGTACATCAAAAGAAACCATTTCCCCAGAAGCTACAATTACTGGAGTTAGAAGTATAAAGAAAAAGTACAGAATGAACAATGTGAGACTAGAAGGAATTGTACAAAGGTAGCTAGCCAGTGAGTTTGCAAAGACCATTGAACCCGGGACTTCAGGAGGTCACTTCCTTGGCCCTCAGGGTCCATGGCCTGCAGTTCTGAGGAGGGCCCCCGAGTTTGGATTTTTGTCCATCTTGTCGCGGGGCCGCAGCTTCTCAGTGTTTGCGTATGTCCCAGACAGAATTTCCCTTCAATTCCTACTTTTTGAGTGTTTTTATTAGGAATGGATGTTGGATTTTGTCAAATGCCTTTTCTGCATCAATCAATATGATCATGTGGTTCTTTTCTTTTTCTTATTTATATGATGAATTACATTGATTGTTTTCCTGATGTTGACCCATTCTTGCATCCCTTTTATGAAACCCACTTGGTAATGATGTATTACTTTTTTGATGTGCT
>NW_006408864.1:2479818-2493054 GCF_000296735.1 Chrysochloris asiatica | reverse complement strand
ATTGAATGCTCTGTATACATCTATGAGGTCAAGTTGGTTGATTGTGTTGTTTAGTTCCTCTGTAGCTTTACTGAGTTTCTTTCTGGTTGTTCTGTCCCTTTGAGAGTGGTGAGCTAAAATCTCCCACTATAATTTTAGACTTCTCTGTTTCTTTCTTCAGTTCCAGTAATGTTTGCTTCATGCACCTTGGTGCTCTTTCACTGGGAGAGTATATATTTATTATGGTTATGTTATCTTGCTCAATTGACCATTTGATCATGAGATAGTATCCTTCTTTGTCTCTTATGCTGGTTTTTATCTTAAAGTTTATTTTGTCATACATTAGTATTGCTATTCCTGCTTGTTCATTGTTGCCATTTGCTTGGTAAATTATTTTCCATCCTTTAACTTTTAGTCTCTTTTTGTCTTTGTGTGTAAGGGGTGTCTCTTGCAGGCAGCATATTGATGAATCTTGTTTTCTTTTCCATTCTGCAACTCTTTGTCTCTTCAATGGTGCATTCAATGTAATTATCAATAGGTATGAATTAATTGCTGCCCTTATGTTACTCTTTTGGTGGTGCTGTTCATTCTTTTGTCCTGCATTCCTTCTTGTGTTGGGTTTGTGTTGTTTGTGCTATTTCTTATCTGTTTCTCTTAGTTTCCATGTTCCCTTGTTCTGCTTGGGAATTCATTTTTATGATAAGTTGTGAAGTATTAGCTTTTTTTGAGGTTACCTTGTAGTCTACTAACTTTTCTCTGCATTTAAGATAATCCATTGTATCCTGTAATTTACCTATCATCCTCACCACCTGGGTCTCTGTTGCTACGTTTGTTCCTTCTTTGACATTGATATATTTTTGTTCTTCAGTTGACCTCCCAGCTCCTTTGAGTTTGTTGTTGTAGTCTTGTTCTGTTCTGGACTCTGTTGTCTGTTGACTGAATTCCACGCTTGTCAATCTTTGTTTGTTGTCTGTTCTTGTTGGTTTTCAGTCCACAGAACTCCCTTTAGGATGTTTTGAAGTGCTGGGTTGGTGTTGATAAAGTCTCTCAGATTCTGTTTATCCTGGAATGTTTTGATTGCACCATCGTATTTGATTGATAGTTTTGCTGGATAGACGATTCTTGGTTGGCAGTTTTTTTCTTGTAGGGCTTTAGATATGTCTCCCCATTGCCTTCTTGCCTGCATGGTTTGTTCTGAATAGTCAGAGCTTAGTCTAATTTGCTTGGCTTTATAAGTGACATTTCTCTTCTCCTGGTTGCTTTTAGTATTCTTTCCTTGTCTTTGATTTTGGAGAGCTTGATTATTATATGTCTTGGTGACTTTCTTTTGGGGTCTATCCTTCCTTGGTTACATTTGGCTTCCTGAATGTTTATCTTCTCATCTTTCAAGATGTTAGGGAAATTTTCTTCCAGAAGCTCTTCAACTATCTCCTCTGTGGACTTCTCTGATTCTTCCTGTTCTGGAATGCCAATAATTCTTACATTATTCCTCTTCATGTTATCCAGCATGAAACTTAGACTCTCTTCAGATTGTTTTATCCTTCTAGCTGCTTACTCTTCTATCTTGGCAGTATTGAGAGATTTGTCTTCCAGATCACTAGTTCTGGCTTCCATCTCTTCTAATCTGCTCCTTTCCCCTTTCAGCGTATTGTCCATTTCTGATATCTTATTATTGATCATCAGGACATCTTTTTGCAGGTTTTGAATTGTTTCTAGTGCTATATCAATCTTACTTGATTGCTCCTGTAGTACTTTCCTTACTTCATCCTTGTTTTCCTCCACCCCTTTTCAGAGAATTTGAATTTGTTTCCATATCATTCTTCTGAACTGCTTCTCAGGCATATCCAGAACCTGTTCTTCCTCCTATGAAAAGCCTTTGTCTCCAGCTCATTTGCATCAGCTACTCTCTTCTGTTTTTGGACGTGTTTCAATAAGATTTGTTGCTTCTTATTCGTCAAGGTTACTATTTTTGTTGTTATTATTATTATTATTTTAAGTTTAAGTGAATGCTTGAACATTAATTGTTTGATTACTGGGTGTCTCCTGGTGAATATGATCAGGAGATAGGATTTCCTTATCACATGTAATGCTTAGTGGGTGTTGTTGGGTCTTGTCTCAGTGGTGGAATATTATGGGGTAAGCTTATAGCTTGACTATATGGCCACAATCGCTGTCTCTTCTTAGGTAACATAGGGAGAAAAAGCTCCCACTTCCAGGAAAGATGTGTGATCAAAAGGACCCAAAGCAGAAGTAATATAAATACATAGACAAAAATCACCAGAGTAGAAATGAAGCTGTGGTCGACTGTCTCATGCTACACCATCAGTGTGTGTGCAACTAAAAGCCTCCAGCAGGGGTGGGGGTGACCACTTTCTCAGGCCCCTCTTCTAGTCACTACCATAGAGGTGTGCAGGTAGGTATTGGGTAATTAATGGGAGAAAGATTGTCCACTATTTTTGTCTCTGAAGGTCAGTTAGTTATCTGTGTGTGCTTAGCACAAATCTTGGGATGGCTGAGTCCTGTTTTGCTGGGGTTTTACAGATTGCTTTGAATTGGTCCTACACAAGGAGCTTGGGCAGCACAGCAGCCATGGATTGCAAGGACAATAGCTGAAAATTCCAAGCTGCTACCTGGGAGAAAGGTGCCCCACCCCCATTCAGACCCACAGCCTCAGAACCCCACACAGGTTGCTTGCAGTCGGAACCTATCCCAAGCTGCACTAACGTGAGAGATTCAACTGGGGAGCTGTTGCATCTGTGGGTGACGTCATAAGTCGTCACCAAGCTCCCTCTCTATATATAGTGGGAAAACTGTCCCGTCTGAGGTCCAGGCTGAAAAATGAAGTTGGGACAGGGAGAGAGAGAGAGGGAGAAATGTGTTGTTTCTGCGTCTTTCTTTTCTTTTCTTTTTTCTTTTTGTGCTGAAAGTGCTGATTTCTGAGCCTGGCTGGCTTTAGCCCCACCCTCTAAACTTTGCTGGGGCAGGGTACTTGCTGAGGGAGTCCATTCTCCAGATTCCTAAGTCAACTGTATTTTCCTTAATAGCATGATTTTTTTCACTTGCTAGTGCAGGAAACTGACGTCCTAGATTTTATGGTAGATCCAGAGCTCTGGAGTTGTTCTATGAGCACTTCCTTCATAAGTTCTCCCTCCCTTTACACCAGAGCACACCCTACCTGGTTTGTGGCAGCTGTATGAGTCACATTCTCCAGTACTGACCATGTGTTAGCCAAAAAACAAGCCTCCATACATTTACAAACATATTTTCAGAGCAAAATGCTATAAAACTAGAAATCTACAATAGGAAGACCAAGGAAATTAAGTCAAATACATGGAAACGTAATTACGCCCTGCTGAAAAAGACTAGGTTGTAGAAAAAATTAAACAAGAACTCACAAAGTTCCTAGAAACAAATGATGAAAACACAACATACCAAAATCTTTGGGACACAGCAAAAGCAGTGCTGAGAAAATAATTTATTGCAACAAATGCACACACACACACAAAAGAAAGAACCAAAAGCACATTAACACAGCATTTCCAACAATTAGAAACAGACCAACAAAGGGAACCTACAGTCACCTAAAGAAAAGAACTAATAAAGATAAGAGCAGAAATAAACGAGATAGAAAACAGAACAACTATCAAAAGAATCAACAGGACAAGAACCTGGTTCTTTGAAAAGATTAATAAAAATGAAAAACCACTGGCAAACCAAACAAAAGAAAATAGGGAGAAGACACAAACAACGCACACTAGAAACCACATGGGCAATGTCACAATGGAACCAAAGGAAATCAAAAAGATAATAACACAATATTATGAAGAGTAATATTCCAACAAATTTGAAAACGTAGAAGAGATGGATACAGTGTTAGAAAAACACTAAACTTACACAGAGTGAAGTAGAAAACATTATCAGTCCCATAGCAAAAGAGATTGGTCAGATTATCAAAAAACTCCCAACTGAGAGAAGTCCAGGTACAGATGGCTTCACTGGTGAGTTTTAGCAAACATTCAGTGAAGAGCCGTCACCAATTCTACTCAAATTATTCCCGAATAGAGAAGAGAGTGGAAACCTTCCTAATACATTTTATGAAGCAAGCATAACTCTCATACCAAAACCAGGGAAGGATGTCACTAAGAAAGAAAATGATAGACCATTATCCCTCATGAACATAGATGCAAAAATTTTCAACAAAATCCTAGCCAACAGAATCCAAGAGCACATTAAAAATATAATTCATAATGACCAAGTGGGATTCATATGAGGAATGCAAGGATGGTTCAACATTAGAAAACCAATCAATGTAATCCACCATAAAAATAAGAAAAAGGAAAACAACCACATGATCATATCAATTGTTGAAGAAAAGGCATTTGATAAAATTCAACATCCATTCCTGATAAAAACACTCAACAAAGTGAGAATTGAAAAGAAATTTCTCAACATAATTAAGAGCATATATACAAAACCAACAGCCAACATTACTCTCAATGGAGCAAAAGTGAAAGTCTTCCCTTTGTGAATCCAAACCAAATAAGGATGACCTTTGTCACCACTCCTATTCAATATTGTTTTGGAAGTCTTAGCCAGAACTATACGGCAAGATAGGGAAACTAAAGGTATCCAAATTGGCAAAGAGGAAGTAAAACTCTCTCTATTTACAGACAATATGAGCCTATACATAGAAAACACCAAAGACTCAGTAAAATAGCTACTAGACCTCACTGGAAGATTCACCAAAGTGTCAGTGTACAAGATCAACACAAAAATCAGTTGGATTCCTTTATATTGATAATCACAGCATTGAAAAGGACATTAGGTAAGCAATACCATATACAATAGCCAACCAAAGGATGAAATATCTAAGAGACCTCTCACTCCCTGATTTCAAAAATTCCTACATAGCTACAGTGGTCAAAACAACCTGGTACTGGTACGATGAAAGATACATAGATCAGTGGAACAGAATCGAGAATCCAGCAATTAACCCATCCACATACAGCCAACTGATTATTGAAAAAGGATCTAAGTATATTGCACAGGGAGGAGACAGTCTCTTTAACAGATGGTGCTGGCAGAACTGTAAAGAGACATGCAAAAGATTGAAACAAGATCTTTACCTCATGCCATATCCAAAACCCAACTCAGCATGGATTAAAGACCTAAATGTGAATCCCTGAACTATAAAGACCATTAATGAAAAAATAGGAACTAATTTAAGGGATCTAATACAGGGCACACACAGACTACCAAACATTGTGAAAACTGCACAAACAAATGAAGATAAAATAGAAGATTGAGACATACTGAAAATTAAAAAAACTTATGTGCATCAAAAGACTTCACCAGAAGAGTAAAAAAAAGGGAGTCCAAAGAATGGGAAAAATTTTTTTGCAAACACACATCACACAAGGGACTACTTTTTAAAATACATAGAAAACAATAACACCTCTACAAGAAAAAGACAAATAACCCAATTAAAAAGTGGGCACAGGACATGAAGAGATATTTCAACAAGGAAGAGATTCAGGCAGCCAACAAACATATGAAGAAATGTTCATGATCACTAGCCATTAGAGAGATGTAAATTAAATCAACAGTCAGGTATCATGTCACACCAGCAATAACAGCGAAGTTCAAAAAAGTAGAGGACAATAAATGCTGGTGAGGCTGTGGAGAGATCAGGACCCTCCTACATTCCTGGTGGGATTGCAAAGTGGTCCAACCACTCTGAAAACAGTATGGCACTTCCTCAGGAAGTTGGAAATAGAAATACCTTATGACCTAGCAATCCCTCTACTTGGTATTTATCCACAGGAAATATGAGCCATAACATGAGTAGATATATGTTCAGCATTGATGGACACTGCCTAAGTGTCCATCCATGGAAGAATGGATAAACAAACTGTGGTACATACACAAAATGAAATACAAGGCTACCTTAAAGAATAACAAGGAAGCTGTAAAACACCACATAACTTGTATGAACCCAGAGGACATTATTCTGAGTGAAATTAGTCAGTCACAAAAGGAGAAATACTGCATAAGACCATTATTGTTAAAGCTTAAAAAAAATATCCACTTTAAAAGGGGGAAAAAAATCTTTGTTGGTTAGCAGGGTGCACGGGGTGGTGGTGGGGGTGGCATGAGGGGACAGAGGGGAAGATAAAGCACAAAGTAGGGGAAAGACATGATAGTTTGGGTGTTGGGGGTGGGGCAATACAAAAGAAGGGGAAGGGGAATGGGAGTACAAGGCAGATAGGAGAACAGTTGTGTAGGTTTGCATGGGCTAAATGTGTCAGAGGTAAATAGTGATGTATGCTCAACTTTGCAACAACAGGGCTCTGTGATACAGGGATTGAGGTATAAGGTGAAATAATGTTAAGATGTGTGACTGTCTCATGAGTCTTGGTTTCCCTTGCCTACTATTAGAAAATACAGACTTGAGGGGGAGATAAATGACTAGCCAGAAACATCACCATAGAAAGCATGTACTCCTGTCTTCATCCTATAACAGATTGGGATACCTAAAACGGGGGCTATAACTTGCTTCATGAAGAGCCTTTGCAGTGTATTAGACCATAGGTGGAATCCTGATCCCCATCCAGAATCTTCTGAGGTAGGAAATTTCCACTTGAAAAGACAAGCAGACCAGCCTGGAGCAGCTAGAGGAACAGAAGATACTTCTTGAAAGAAAGATCAGCAGGAAAAATAAAAAACAAAAATGGCAATCTGACTGATTACTATAAGAACAAGTAAGTTGTTTGCTGGGGAGCCATAAAGGCAAGCAATGAAGTCCCTTCAGGGGAAAACCCCCTTCCAAGACTGAAACACAAAGGGAATACATGAGCAGGCATGCAACCTTGATGGTGACCACATTGGTCAACCAACAAGGGGAAGTGGGGAAAAAACAGCAATGAAGCTGTGGGCTGAGTCTGACCACGTTCAACTGACTCCTGTCAGCCTGGAGTAAGACCTGGTTTGCCAGCAGTATGGTGACATCTGGGGACTCCTGAGCTCATGGACATAACCACAGAGGACTAGAGCAGAGAATGAAATGTCCAGCTGATATGAAATGAGGAGAGATGCACAAGATTGCCCATTCCTGCAGATAGTACCCATTTGACCTAGCTTCAATAGCTGGATGATCAGAACTCAACTAGAGGAAAAAAGGAGAGTAATTCACTACAATTTGATGAACTTGACCTATACTTACGGACATAGTAACTTAAAAGAGGGAACAAATCTTTACAGCAAGGATAATTCCCACCCCTCTGTACATAGGGTTGACAGGGATGGGCAATTTTGACATTGGCTACCCCAAATGGGTAGGCTACAAAGGAATGAAGTGACTGGTTTACAAGTTTTTAAGAAAGAGCTTAGCTTCAGAGGGTACGGGGGAAGGTAAAATCTCCACTGAGTGTTTTCCAACCTGTCTAGATGGAGCTTGTGAAAGGAGGTGGGGATAAGACTCTGGTGGTTCAACAGTGAATAACTGGTATCAGGACTGACTGAGATTGTTCCATATGTACAGGTTGACATTTTGTAACAAGAAGACAGAGTGGTTGATATTGCAGTCCAGGAGCAGAGGACCCTGAGACCATCAAGGTAGAAGAGCAGATTGTGGGGCCCTATCCAGAGAAGTAACAACACCAGAGATGGAGGCAGAGATAATGACGTGGAGAGATGGAGTGACTGGGGACTCTAGACTCAAGGAGGGAGAAGGGCTGTGTGCTGGCGATTGGGGAGCAGTCTTGCGGGGTATGCCCTTTGGTTGTTTGAATGGTTATATATTCCTCAGTGCTTCAGTGTACATCCAAATAAAAAACAAAGGGAATGGAAGCAAATGTTATTGAATGATGATATATGGATGGGATTGTAATCATTGCAAGGAAACAAAATATGATAGGATGAATGTAAAATTCACAATAAAAACTTAAAAAAAAATACTACAAAGAATCTTCTCAGACCACAATGCTATAAAATTAGAAATCAACAATAGGAAGACCAAGGAACAAAGTTAAATATATGGAAACTGAATAACACCCTGCTTAAAAGCTACTATAGAAGAAATAAAAAGTGAATTCTCAAAGTTCCTAGATACAAATGAGAAACACAATATACTGAAATCTTTGGGACACAGCAAAAGTGGTGCTCAGAGGACAGTTTATTGCAATAAATGCACACATCCAAAAAGAAAAATGAACCAAAATTAACACAACATCTCCAGCAACTAGAAACTGGCCAGCAAAGTAAACCTACAGTCAACAGAAGAAAGGAAATAATAAAGATTAGAGCAGAAATAAAGGAATAGGAAAACAGAAAACTAGAAAGAATCAATAGGACAAGAAGCTGGTTCTTTGAAAGACTTAGTAAAATCGACAAACTATTGGCAAACCTAACAATAGAAAAGAGGGAGAAGACACAAATAACATGCATAAGAAGCCACATGAGTGATGTCACAACAAAACCAATAGAAATGAAAAGGATAGTAACAGAATATTTTTAGGAGATAAGATACATTTTTCGAAAAGCAGGACCTACCTAAACTTACAGAGTAAAGTAGATATGCCCCATGACAAAAAAGAATGGTATTTTACTGTAATACAGCTTGGCCAACGTACAGTTTAGAATATGGGGTGGGGGGGCTTGGATGACCTTTAAATAAATCCTTAAATTTTTATGCTGTCTTACAGCTTGAATTGTTCTGTCAAAGATCAAGAAAATGGGATGTGAGCCCTTATGTTCAGACTTTTAGGATCTTACACAATAGAGATACTGGTATGAAAGGCACCGGCTTGATGGTACAGTGGGGAAAAGGACCTGACTACCCAACTGAGGCAGACAAAAAGCCTGAAAAATCTCACGTCTGCCCTGATTACTGTTGCAACCTTAATATAGAATAAGAAAATGTAGACATTGCTGTTGTTAAGTGCCTTTGAGTTGGCTCATAGTAGCCTTTTAGGGGTTTAGGAAGAGTGGCTGGTATGTTTGAACTGCCAATCTTGTGGTCTGGCAGTTATGGTCCCTTGTGCCACAGCAGGACTCCAATTTAGATATACAAATAGTTAAAGTCTTAACTCTGCCTAGTGCTCCTTATGCCCAGCAGCACCTAGTAACAAAAGTATAGTCTGATCTAATGAACCACCCTGTCTTATTCAGCTGCTGAGTAAAGCAGCTTGGAAGTGATTTCTCCATTCCATACTTGGTAAGGGACCCATTTCGATTGAACCAAATAGATGCAGGGCAATAACCCATCTGACAGATGCCCATAGAGTTGAATCCAGAAGGGCAATCTGCTGGATACTAATGGGTACATACTCCTTTCTCTCCATCAGACTTATGAAAATCATAAATATTTAAGCCTCCCTTCTGAGATGACCCAGCCAAAATGGCAGATTTGATAACCACTGCTTTTGCTACCTATCACACTAATGGGCTTATATTCAGGCTCTCTTGGTCATATGCCTCACCAATGACTGGTCTGATATCATGGGACGAACCAGCACGTACTCGTGGAGAAAACCTGAACAGGAAATTCCTTTAGCTGAGCCTAATTAGAATCCAAATGACCGGAATCTTCCACAACTGGTGCACTGTAAAAGTGCATTCTTGAAAGTCTAAAGAAGGGAGTTACTATGCAAAAAAGCTTGAACATGGTACAGGCAGTTCAGCAGAAGCCAACTGAGGATGCCTCTGTATTCCTTGAATGACTCTACCAGGCTTACTGTGAGTACACATCTTGACCCTGAGGACTCAGAAATTCCAAATGGTTAATATGAATTTTATCTCCCAAGCATTCCCAATATTAGAAAGAAACTTCAGAAATTCGATAGTGCAATCTGTCCCAGTTGGTCAACATTACCGTCAAGATATTTAACAATTGAGAGCACAAGAAGTCTCAGGCCTTACTGTCTTCCTAGAGACAAGTAGAGGTAAGCCTGTTGGGCCCCAGGTAGGAACCCAAAAAGGACAAAGGCCTTCATCAACAATCAATATGCTTATTTCAAAAATCCTGGACCCTGGAAAAATGAATGTTCAAATCACAGGGGAGGATCTGACAGGAAAAGCCACCCTCCAACTCAACAGATGGCCAAACAAGCTGCCTTGTCCACAGAAGGCTGAGGGTGTCTGGGGATCCAAGATGACTTGCAATTGACTTCTGCCACCTCTGTTGCCCCCAAAAAACCAATCACACCCCACAATACACTAACTCCCTTCTTTTCCTGATTATAAAGAGGCAAGAGAAGCTCAAGATGGCAAGTGGCATTCTTAACTTTCAGTAGATTGAAATCAGTATTGTGTCTATAGGTGGTAGTAGTCTTCACACTGAATAAAAAACTTACAGAACTGTAAGACAGAGTCACAGAGTCAGGAAGCAAAAATTTTGCAACTGGTTATTAGGAATAATAGTGGGAGGTGATATTCCCATTTCTACCCATTGTTTTCTGAATCCATGAATCATGGCAACTGAAGAAAGAGCACCATTTATTGTATGCTGGTTTAGAGCATATTCAGATTGCTACATATAATTATTTCAAACATTCAAGGTATTGCAACATAATTGGCACCATAATTGTGCCTTTAGACGGCCATTTTATCTTTTATCCAGTAAATTCCATTAACATGGGCACACGGACACACTTCACTTACTGTGAAGAGTGTCCCTTGATCTGAGGCAATGCTGTGTGGAATGCCATGATGAAAGATAAAGAATTCTGTAAGATATAGTTTAGGAAGAAGCATTGTATACAGTGAAGGTAAATCCATATCCAGAATAGTGTCTATTCCAGTAAGAACAAAACGCTGCCCTTTCCATGGTGGAACTGATCCAATGTACTTAATCTGCCACCAGGTTGCTGATAGATCTCTCCGAGGAGTGGTCCCATGTAGTGAATCCAGTGCTGGTTTCTGCTGCTCGTACATTGGGCACCCAGCAGCAGCTGTAGCCAGGTGAGCTTTGTTACTCAGCCTCCACATCTAGTTCATCTATGCCACCATGAGCACTTTGTTCATGAACCCATCACATAATTACAGGAGTGGCTGGTGAAAGAGAATTAGTTTCCATTGGATGTGCCATTCTGTCCACAAGATTACTAAAATCCTTCCCTGCTGAGGTAATCACTTGGTGTGCAATTACATGAGACACACGTATCTTTATATTTGGACCCATTCAGAGAGGTCTACCTACATATCTCTTCCTGACACTCCATCCCCAGTTTCCCAATCATAATCCTTCAAAGTCCCGGAACATTCAGCCAAACCATTGGCCACAGGCCAGGAATCAGTATATAATTTCTCATCTGGCCACTTCTCCTTCCAAGAAAAATGAGAAACCAGAGGCACTGCTCTAAGTTGTGAAAACTGAAACTTGTCTTCATCACCGTCCTTCAGGGAAGTCACAGAAAGGGGTTGTAGTGTTGCTGCTGTCTATTTTTGAGTGGGGCCTGTGTATAAATTCAGAATCATCTATAAACCAGATGGTTTTCCCTTCACGAGAAAACTGAACATAAAGAAATCCTGGTGTCCACATGTGTAGACTGGGAGAGGGAAAGTAAAGAATATGTGGGTCACATCTTCATGCAACCAAGCAGCAGTGCAGTTTGACTGCAGCCTGAACTTGTTGCAGAGCCTCCATTTGCTATCAGCCCCACTAAAAATTCGCAGATTTTCTAGAACTTGATAAACAGGCCAGAATAGCATGCTCAAATTATGGATACGTTGTTTCATATGTTGAAACAAAGTATGAGGCCTCACTCTTTGTTGTGCTCTAGTAGTGATTTGCTTACTGGGGTCTCTTGCCTTTCCGTATCAAGTTGGTAACTAGGTTTCTCATCTCTTTAAAGAATAATGGTATAATTTGAATCAGAATTGCATTAAATCTGTAGGTCACTTTTGGTAATACTAACATTTTCATAATGTCCCTCAGTATAATATGTTGTTCCTTTTTGTAAGTGTCTTTTGGTTTCTTATAGTAGTGTTTTCTATGTATAGGTCTTTTGTGTCTCTGGTTAGATTTCTTCCTAAGAACTTCATCTTTCTGGTGTTATTGTAAATGATATTGTTTTCCTGCTTTCCCTTTCAGATATCTCTTTGTTAGTGAGAAGAATCCAACTGATGGATATATGTTGAACTTGTACCCTGCCCCATTCTGAATCCTTTTATTAGTTCCATTAATTTTCTTGTTGAGTTCCTGGAGTTTTCAATATATGACTCAGATCATCAATTCCATTTATAGGATCATACTTCTTCCTCAGTCTTTTGCTTCCCTTTCTTGCCTTATTTCTTTATCTAGAAATTCAAATGTAATATTGAATAGGAATGATGATAAAGAACAAAGTTCTTTAGTTCTCATTCACAAGAGGAATGCTTTCTATCTGCTTATATTGAGAAAAGTCCAGAGCAGTTTGGTGGTTTGTCGGAGCAGCAGTAGAATAATGATGCCAGTGGTTTTTGTGTATATGCAAATGAGGGCTATAATACATTGCATAAATATACTTTCAAGCATAACTAAGAATGCATAAAGAGCAGAATATAAATTAGACAACTAGAACCTTTTAAAAGTTAAACATTTATTTATGTCAAGAGATTTCACCAAGGGAATAAATAGAGAACCTACATAGTGAGAAAAAAGTTTTGGCATATGGGACAAGATACTAACATCTAAGATTTATATAAAACTTTACCTCAACAACAACAACAACAGCAAACCATCCATTTGAAAAAAAAAATGGCTGGCTTACAAGCTTTCATGAAGCTCCTTAGTGTCAGAAAGAGGGGGGTAAGATAGAATCCCCACTGAACAATTTTTTTACTGTCCAAATGGGTCTGGTGAGCCTTGGGATAGGATTTTACAATTAAGTTGTGAGTAATTTTTATCAGAACTAATGGTGATTTTCACAACTGTAAATATAAAAGAAGTGAAACTAATAAGGGAAGCACCTCTGTCATTTCAGGAAGAATGGAACCTAGGAACATCATGAAGGAAAGAGCATGAAAAGAACCAGGGATTCTAATCAGAGACGTAGCAACAACAGAGATGCTGACAGAGGTGATAGTATAGAGAGATAGAGCAGCAAAGGACTATAAGTCCGGGAAGAACAAACAAGATGGCAGATCGGGTGGACGTATAGCAGAGAGCTACGCCAACAACAACACAGAATACCCAACCAAGCAGCCTCAGGGGATGGTCCCAGAACTCTGAACCACATATAAAGGAATACTTAGAAGGTTGGAAGGCTCAAAGCTGGG
>NW_006408864.1:2467174-2476583 GCF_000296735.1 Chrysochloris asiatica | reverse complement strand
CCTGCGGCTTATATAATGTGCCCTTTGTATATTTAAATGAATATTTATTTTCAATGTGGTATGTACACATTAAATAATAATTTAAAAAAGGTAACAGAGATAAATACTGTTACCTCATGGTGCATGGAGGGAATTATCATCATTGCAATCGTTTGTTGAATGTAAAACTAATGATCTGCCCTGTAAACCTTCACTCAATTGACAATAAAAGCTTTAATACAGAAGTCAAGCCAAAATAAAACTTTAGTCGACAAAAAAAAAAAAAGGTGCTGAGGATATTAACAGACATGTCACCTAAGACATTAATACAGCCAACTAACAAATGAAGAAATGCTAATGATCCATTGCCACTGTTGCTGTTTTTGTTGTTAGGTTAAGTATAGTTGGTTCCTACTCTTAGTGACCCTCTGTATAACACAATGAAACACTGTCCTGTCCCATAAAACCTCACAATTGTTATGTTTGAAATGTCATTTCAAATATAAAATGTTGTTTCTGCCACTGAATTTTCCACGTAATTGAGAGACTTCCTCTTTTATGCTGACTCTCTACTTTATCAAGTATGATATCCTTCTACAGAGACTGGTACTTTATGACAACATGTCACAAAGTATGAAAGGCAAAGTCTTGCCACATGTTTTCAAGGAACAATAGGCTGTACTTTTCTGAAATAGATTTGTTTATTCTCCTGGAAGTCAATGTTATTCAATATTCTTCATCAACATCGTAACTCACATGCACCGATTCACTTTTCATCATCCTTATTCATTATCTAGCTGTTCCATGCAACAAGGAGATTGAAAATACCATGACTTGGGTCAGATACAACTTAGTCATTAAGGTGACATTAAACTGTACTCAAGTAAAATAAAATTTTTGCAACTTGAATGTTTTTTTTGTTTATCATAAAATTATATATTGTTCTACTATAAGGATTTTGTGTTTTTTACATTGAGGTATATTCCCTACTGAATGCTACAGTCTTTGGTCTTCATCAGAAAGTACTTCAAGTCCTCTTCCCTTCCAGTAAGCAAGGTTGAGTCATCTACACATCACAGGTTGTTAATGAATTTTCTCCCTATCCTGATGTCATGTTCTTATCCATATAAACCAGCTTCTTGGATTATAGCTCAACATAAAGATTGAATCCGTATAGTGAAAAGATGCAACCCTTTACCTTTTCCCCTTGTTTTTGAATAGTATTCTCTGCTTAGAGTCACAATCCATCAGACAGCAGCAATGATGGCCCTTATTCCACTTCTTTGTCTGAACCTGACTTGAATTTCTGGCAACTAAGTCAATGTATTGCTTCAGCCTTTCTTATTCAAGAAAATTTTTACTTTCACATGATATTAATGATATTTCTTGCTTCGTTGAGTTAACTCTCTTTGGAGTGTGAATATAAAATGTGGATTACCTTACATGTAGCTTTCTTCAAAGTTTCTTGGCACAGATGAGTAAACACCTCTAATGCTGCATTACTGTTTGTAGAAACAGTCAATTTGTATTCCATCAATGCCTGGAGCCTTGTTTTTTGCCAATATGTTCAATTCATTTTGGACTTCATCCTTCAGTTCTTGATTGTGTGGTACCTCTTGGAATGGTTACAAACCAAGCAATTCTTTTTGGTACTGTGGTTCTGTGTATACCTTCTATCTTGTTTTTTATGCCCCTTGCCATCATGCAATATTTTGCCCATTGTTGTTGTTAAGTTCCATCAAGTCGGTACCAACTCATAGTGGCCTTATGCACAGCAGAATGAAACACTGCTCAATCTCACTACTGTTGTCAAGCTTGAGTCCATCGATGCTGCCACTTGGCCAATCCATCTCATTGGGGGCCTTCCTCTTTTGCTCTGACCCTCTACCTAACCAAACATGATATCCTTCTCCAGCGATTGGTCCCTCCTGACAATACGTCTGAAGTATGAGAGACCAAGTCTGGCCATCTTGGTCTCCAAGGAGTACTCTGGCTGCACTTTTTCTAAAACAGATCTATTGGTTCTTTGGGCAGCCCATGGCACTTTCAATATTCTCCTCCCACACCATAACTCAGGAGCATCACTTCTACAGTTGTCTGTATTCACTGTCCAGCTTTCACATACATATGAGGTTATTGAAAATACCATGCCTTGGGTAAGGCGCACTGTAGTCCTCAAGCTGACATCTTTGCTCTTCAACACTTTAAAAAGGTCTTGTACAGCAGATTTGCATAATGCAATACAACATTTGATTTCTTGATTGCTGCTTCCATGAGTGTTAATAGTTGATCCAAGAAGAATGAAGTCCCTGACAACTTCAATCTTTTCTCCATTGATAAAGATGTTGTTTATTGGTCCAGTGGTGAGGATTTTTGTTTTCTTTACATTGAGCTGTAATCTATACCGGAGGCTGTGCTCTTTGATTTTCATCAGTAAATGTTTTAAGTCCTCTTCACTTTCAGCAAGCAAGGTTGTATCATCTGCATATCGCAGGTTGTTAATGAGTCTTTCTCCAATCCTGATGCCATGTTTTTCTTCATATAACCCAGCTTCTCAGATGATTTGCTCAGCATACAGGTGAATAAGTATGGTAAAAGAATACAACCTTGTCACACACCCTTTTTAATTTTAAACCATTCAGTGTTCTCATGTTCTGTTAGAACAACTGCCTTGTGGTCCAGGTACAGATTCCTCATGAGCACAATTGAGTGTTCCAGAATATTCATACTTTGCAATGTTGTCCATAGCTTGTCATGATCCACACAATCGAAAGCCTTTGTGTACTCAATATTCTCTGCTTTCAGCCAAGATCCATTGGACATCAGCAATGATATGCCTTAAATATTGCAATTTGGGGAAATAATTTTTACTTTCAGTTCTTTTGGTTTGAGAAATGCTGAGTGTGCATTTCTTTTTTGTTTTCTAACTCTTTGCACATTTCATCTTAATACTTGATTTTGTCTTCTCAAGCTACCCTATGATATTTCTGTTCCACTTGATTACTTTGTTAATTTTTACCATTGTCTCTACACAAATTTACTTAATTTCATTTCTGTGTGTTCCATCTGGTGAGGTCCATGTCTATAGTAACTGTTTATGTTGATACATTTGCAATGAACATTAATTGGTCTTTCAAATTTTATCATGGCATTTCCAGCATCATTTCTATCACCAATGCCATATTTTCCAACTAGAAATTCTTTCTCTTCATTTTTCATTTTATTTCCATATCCATTGTTGTTGTTGCTAAGTGCTGTCGAGTCAGTTCTGATGCATAGTAGCCCTGTACTAGGGTTTCTAAGGAGCAGCTAAAAGGAATGAACCACCAAGTTTGTGCTAAGCAGTCCATTGCTGATCCTACAGTGCCACACAAAACTTAGCTATTAGAGAGATGCAAATCAAAGCAACAGTGAAATATCTTCTAACAATAGCATTAACAGAAACTTCCAAAAAGTGCAGAAAACTTAAATTCTGGTGAGGGTATGGAGAGACTGGAAGCTCGTATACTGCTACTGAGACTGTAAAAAGTTGTAAGTACTGTGGAAACCAGAAAGATGCTTGCTTCATAAAAAAGTTTAAGAGAAAAACAGCCATCTGATCCAACAATCACACTACTAATAGAAATCCTAAAGAAAGAAGAACCATAGCTTGAAAATATATATGCATGTCCAAGTTCTTCATAATAGCAAAAAGAGGGACGCACATAAGTACCCATTAATGAATGAATGGATAAACAATCATGGCCCATGTACACAATGCAATATGATACATGTTTAAGTATAACAATGAATCTGAGAAACACGTCATAACACAAATGAAACTGGAAGACATTATGCTGAGTGAAATTAATCAATCATGAAAGTGCAAATGTCATATGAGACCACTACTATAAAGTGACAAAGAAACTTTCTTCCTGATTAAAGTAGCAAAATATTGTAAATGGTCATCTAATTAAGATAAAATTATTGCTATATGGTGCAAAGAAGACAAAAGAAAATCAAAGATGTAAGTAAAACAATAAAAAGATGTATGGAAATAAAGGATTAACAGACCATGTGAACTTTGGTTCATGACAGTGAGATCAGAGGATCTAGATATGGTTTCTAGGTACTACATCTAAAAGCTTTGAAAAGGATTACATTAGAACTTTCTGAATAGAGTAGGATAAAAAGGGGGGGGGGAATTCAAATACATAAACAAAACTAGGCTCAGTGGTCTGACAGAGATTGGTAGGACTGCTGATACTATGCTCCTTGGTCATCTTCAAGGCTGAAACTGAACTCATCTCCATGGTTCCACATGCAGCCTAACAACAGACAGGCTTATACGGTGAGCAATACTACTGTAAATCCTGTGAAATGAAGTGAGTAGCTGTTGCCAGGAATAAGCTCTAAAGGCAGAAAGGGATAGGAAAAAAGGGTTCATGGAAATGATTAGGAGAGGAAGAAAGTGAGAAAAGTACTGTTGCTTTGTGGGGATTGCAATCATCATCACAAAACAAAATGTCTGCATTGTCACCATAATCATGATACAAATATATTTTTAAATGTGTATATTTTGCTGTTTGGGGATGAACTCTTCTGTAAATGTCAGTCCTGCTCATTGATCATACCTAAAATAGAGGATTTACTATTTCTTCTTTTGATTCTTTAGTTTCCTTCTGGTATTTAAACATTCTGTTGTTAAGTGAATACACAGTAAGGGTTATTATACCTACTTGAAGAACTTCACATATTTATCATTATGTAAAGTCCATCTTTTCATGCAAATTACCTTTGTTCTTAAGTTTATTGGACACTAATATATCTACTCTTCTTTTAATAGGAATTAACTTGATACGTCTTTCTACATCTATCTTGTTTCTTTAAACTTAAAGTGAGTTTGGTAGACAACACATAGCTGATTTATTATTCTCTGGCAGTTGTGTTTTCAAAGGTGTCTTTTGAACACTCACATTTAAAATAATTACTGATAGAGTTTAATTACGCCCATCTTTGCAACTGTTTTCTATTTCAACTTTCTGTGTTTTTCTTTACTCTCCCTTTTTAATTTTGCTTCTCTGTGTTTAATTGAACATGTTATATGATTCAATTTTCCATACTGTTCTGGCATTTAAATTACATATCTTTTCAGTTAAGTACTTATTAGTAATTGCTCTAGAAATTGTCATTACCACTTACAATAAATGAATTATGTGTTGAAACAATATTTTCATTTTTCCAAATGATATAATAAATCATTGCTATTATTTTTAACAAATTGTGCCTCTTAGATAAATTATGAAAATGAAAAACTAAAGCTTTTATTTTACTACTTTTTAAATCTTTTGAATTTTTTCATGTAGGTTCACATATTTTACCTATGATATTATTCTTGTCTCTGCAGGATTTTGCAAAGACATTTCTTACATTGTAGATATGCTGGTGAAATTTTTCCTCATTTTTTTTTTATCTGAGAAACTATAAATCATAAATCATATTTTTTTTCTGGATATAGAATTGTAGGTAGATGTGTATGTGAGGGTTTTTTTCCTTCTTCTTCTTTTTCTTCTCTTTCAGCACTTAAACATTTCCATTTTCTTTCGTCTTACCTATATAGTTTCTGAAGAAAAGTTATGTCATTTTTATCCCTGTGCTCTATATACCTCAAATTCTTTCCAGATATTGTTTTTCATTCATTCTCTGAAGGCTGAATATGATATGATTGTAGTTGTTGTGTGTCATCATGTTGTTTCAGCCTCATAGTGACCCTGTAAAGGGTCTCCAAGAATGACCAATGGGATTGAACAGGCAACCTGTGGGTACCAATCCAGTGCTTATCATATATCTATAGAGATAGATAGATAGAATTTTTCCACATTTGTGTCCATTGAGATTCCTAGTTTTGTAGTTAGGGGTGCATCACAATCTTTGGAAAATTCTCATCTGTTCATTAATCAATCTTAATTTTCACCCTGGCACTTTATTTTGCTTACGTACACCTTTAATAATTGCCTCACAGTTCTTGCATTTTTTTCGTTTACTTTTACTGTTTGCATTTCAATTTCAAAGGTCTCCACTAACATATCTTCAAAATCTCTGGTTTTTTTTCACCTTGTCCAATGTCTAGTGAATGGATGAATGCATCAAAGGCATTCTTCATATATATTATATAAGTTTTGATTACTAGCATTTCCCTTAGATTCTTCAAGTTTGTTTTTCTTTGCATACATTAGCCTACATAATAGTTCCAAAATCTTAGTCTTACGTTGGTCTGGTTCTGATTCTTGCTTTGAATGTCCAGAGTGTGATTTTCCTTGTCTTTAAGCAAGTCTTGTGAATTCTTTCACCCCACAACTCTGAGCCAAACCTAATACTCAACTTTCAAGAACAATTAAATTACCAGTATGAAGGTTCAAAGTAGAGAGATGTGTCGGGGACTGACCTCGACATATTTGTGTTGTTCACGAGTGTTTGGTTCACAAGGAGGGGAGATCCAGTGGTGATAGGGATAGTGAAAGAATACACAGACAGACAGAAGGAGGGGTACAAAGAGGCACCCCAAAACCAGGGTGGATGCATCACTGGTGGGCAGACTTGGGACTACAGGCATCGTGACCTCTGCAGGCAGCAACTCACTGCCCTGCAATCTTTACTGCATGCCCTCCAACCCGTAATGCACACCTGGGCTGGCCTGGGCCTCTGTTTTATTTAGGGGGAAAGCTTCACACCAAGCTGGGAGGGACTAAGACAAAGTACAGCTAACATCAGTAATTTTCCAGACATTCAGGTAACTTTACATCGTACTTCGCTGGTTCGAATCCCAGGCCCGCAACTTGGTTTCTCAGGCTCAATTAACATATTTATAGCCCCTGAGCTCAGTTGGGGCAAGGTGAAAGGGAAGGACAAAAGGCTAGGGCGGAGTCCCGCTGTTTCGGCTTCCTGAGCCAGGCTTTCAGGAACTTGGCTGAAAAGCTAACACCTGGGACAGATCTAGGGAAGATGGCTTTTTTGTCTGTAGAACAAAGAACTGCAAAGTAGCTAAGATATTTTTAGTTAATCCTTTGGAGGAAGGCTTGACCTTGCAACCTTCACAGTCTCGGCTTTAGGGAAACACTACATTTATCTGTGGATATTAAGGGCTCATGTTTGGAATTAAATAAATATAACTGAACACTAAGATGAAAAACAATTTGCTATTAACTGCCAAGTGGCTAGATCTGTTCCTCAGAGCCTGCGGCCTGTATAGTCTACACACGGTCTACAACAGAGATGTACTCACTTTCCAAGGAAGGAAAGGAGCCTAACACCAGAGAATAGTGCTAGCTCTAAGAGTCAGGTGTTTTGGGCTTTTATTGGCTTTTTAGTAGGGAATACAAAGGGACATTAAGAAGAGTGGGATGGAAGACTTATTTTACAACATATATGATGGTGCTCTCTGGGCTAGTTTAACAGGATATTGGGAGGTGATTTATTATATTGCCCACTGGGTAACCAGCAAAGGATGTTTGGTGGTGATTAAAGATATTGTTAATTGCTCACCCTCTGGGAGGTTGCTATGACAGCTTGGCAGATGGTATGGAGTCCTTCATCAGTAGGATCAGTTGTTCTCTGTTCCTGAATAAACAACCTCAGAGAAACAGGCTAAGGAGTCACTAATCAGTAGAGAGAGCAGGTCTATGTTCCTGTAAAAAAAAAAAAAAAAAAAAGCACTGCAAAACAGGAAGAGTTCTTATAAGAGTTCCAACATTACAGCTGAGTCTTTTTACCAGCTATGAAGTACTGGGATATAGAAACAGAAGAAATTAGGTGGGTTTTTTGTTGTTGTTGTTGTTGTTTTGCAGAAAATCAAATTGCTTTTAACAGTATGGAGTCCTGGTGTGGCGCTGTGGGTTAGTGCATCAGACTGCAAAGTCATTTGAATTGCAAGGTTGGTGGTTCAAGCTCACCAGCTGCTCCTTGGAAACCCTATACAGGGTCGCTATGGGTTGGAATAGATTCAACGACACTTAACAACAACAAATGTGTTATATAAATTTACACAGTGATATATAACAACAAGGCCACAGATAAACACTAAACATATCCAAGAAGCAAAAGCAGATGACCATATCAGCACATGTCCAGAAACAAGATAAAATGTCTGAGACAAATGACCTACAAGTAGACCTGGACTCTATTCTGGAAGGAGGGCAGGCCTTGGAAATGCCTGAGAACGAATTCAGAAAAATAATCATAAAATGTTTCAAAAAACCTTTACAATGGAGTTGAGAAAAATAAGGAAGAAGTCAAGAAAGTGTTACAGGAACAATCATATATGATAGATAAACCATTGGAAACAATTCAAAACCTACAGAAAGAGGTCTAAACCATTGATGACAGAATATCAGAAATACACAGTACACTGAAAGGACAAAGGAGTAGCATAGAAGAAATAAAAGGTAGAACTAGTGAGCTGGAAGACAAATCTCTCAATAGCACTAAGACAGAAGAACAAACAGAAAAAAGGATAAAAAAAAAAAAACTGAAGACAGTCTAAAATTCATGTTAGACAACATGAAGAGGAATAACTTAAGAATTATCAGCATTCCAGAAAAAGAAAAATCACACAAGTCCACAGAGGAAATAGTTGAAGATCTGCTGGAAGAAAATTTCTCTAACATCCTGAAAACTGAAAAGACAGACATTCAAGAAGCTCAACAAACCCCAGGAAGGACAGACACCAAAAGAAAATCACCAAGACATATCATAATCAAGCTCTCCAAAATCAAAAATAAGGAGACACTCCTGAAAGCAGCTCGGGAAAAGAGGAATATTACATACAATGGCAAGCAAGTCAGATTAAGCTCGGATCTCTCAGCAGAAACCATTCAAGCAAGAAAGCAATGGAGAGAGATATATAAAACCCTGAAAGATAAAACTGCCAACCAAGAATTCTTTACCCAGCAAAGCTATCAATCAAATACAACGGGGTAATCAAAACATTCCAGGATAAACAGAAGCTAAGGGATTTTGCCAAAGCCAACCCTGGACTACAAAACATCCTAAAGGGAGTTCTGTGGACTGAAAACCAACAAGGACAGACAACAACCAGAGATTCACATACGTGGCAGCCCCTCCCAGAACTAAATTGACAGAAGGAAGAGTTGAGAACAGAACAAAACTATAAGAACAAACTCAGGGAATCTGGGAGGTCAGTCTATAAACAAAACAATTACAATATAAAAGAAGGTAAACACGTAGGAACAGAGATCCAGACGGTGAAAAGGTCAGGTAGATTACAGGATAAGATAGACTGCCCTAAATGGAGGGAAAAGCTAATGGACTATAAGGCAACCTCAAAGAAAATTAACACTTCACAACATACCAAGAAAATGAAAATACGGAAAGAACATGGACATATTAAAACTATGAAAAAACTTGCAAGAGAGAACCCAAAAAGCATGAACTC
>NW_006408864.1:2464700-2466349 GCF_000296735.1 Chrysochloris asiatica | reverse complement strand
TGGGTAGTAGAAGAAATTAAACATGAACTCACAAAGTTCCTAGAAACAAACGTGAAAAAAAAACACAACATACCAAAAATTTTGGGACATGGCAAAAGTGGTGCTGATAGGACAATTTATTGCAATAAATGCACACATCCAAAAAGAAGAACCAAAATTAACACAGTAACACAGTATCTACAACAGGGAATATTCAGCCACCAAAAGAAAAGACATAATAAAGACTAGAGCAGAGATAAATGAGATAGAAATCAACAGGACTAAAAGCTGGTTCTTTGAAAGGATTAACAAAATTGACAGACCATTGGCAAACCTATCAAAAAAAAAAATAATAAGAGGGAGAAAACACAAATAACACACATTAGAAAACAAATGGGCAATGTCACAGTGGAACTAAAAGAAATCAAAAGGATAATAACAATACTATGAAGAGTTGTACTCCAACAACTTTTTCCAAATTTGAAAATTTGGAAGAGATAGATACATTTTTAGAAAAACACATACTACCTAAATTTACAGACAGGAAAGAAGAACACCTGAACAGACCCATAACAAAAGAAGAAATTGATCAGGTCATCAAAAAACTCCCAACTAAAAGAAGTCCAGGCCCAGAGGGCTTCATTGGTGAGTTCTACCAAATATTCAGGGAAGAGCTGTCACCAATTCTACTCAAATTATTCCAGAAGATAGAGGAGGATAGAAAACTTCCTAACACATTTTATGTAGCAGCAAAACTCCCATACCAAAACCAGGAAAGGACATTACTGAGAAAGGAAATTATAGAGCAATATCCCTCATGAACATAGATGCAAAAATTCTCAACATAATCCTAGTCAACAGAATCCAGCAGCACATCAAAAACATAATACATCATGATCAGGGATGCAAGGATGGTTCAACATTAGAAAAATGATCAACGTCATTCACCTTATAAATAAGAAAAAAGAAAAGAACCACATACTCATATCGATTAATGCTGAAAAAGCATTTGACAAAAATCCAAATGCATTCCTCATAAAAACACTCAACGAAGTAGGAATTGAAGGGAAATTCCTCAACATAATTAAGAGCATATATACAAAACGAACAGCCTGCATTACTCTCAATGGAGAGAAACTGAAAACCTTCCCTCTGCGAACAGGAACCAGACAAGGATGCCTTTTGTCACCATGTCTATTCAATATTGTGCTGGAAGACTTAGCAAGAGCTATACAACAGACAGGGAAATTAAATGCATCCAAATTGGCAAAGAGGAAGTAAAACTCTATTTGCATATGATATGATCCTATACGTAGAAAACCCCAAAGACTCAGTAAAAAATCTACTAGACCTCATTGGAAGATTCAGCAAAGTGTCAGTATTTAAGATCAGCATACAAAAATCAGTAGGATTCCTCTATATCAAAAACGACAGCGTTGAAAAAGACATTAGGAAAGCAATACCAATAGCCACCCAAAGGATGAAATATCTAGGAATCAATGCAACCAGAGAAACAAAGGATTTGTACAAAGAAAACTACAAAACACTACTGCAAGAAACCAAAAGAGACCTACAAAAATGGAAGAATGTACCATGCTCCTGGATAGGAAGACTTAACATTGTGAAAATGTCAATATTGCCCAAAGCAATTTACACATATAATGCAATCC
>NW_006408864.1:2450145-2450758 GCF_000296735.1 Chrysochloris asiatica | reverse complement strand
GTCTGCTCTCCCTTTTGGTCAGTGCTGAGGGTGCTGTGGGCTAAGATGCAGTCGCTTTTACCCACAGCCAACATACTCCAGGGAAGGCTCTGATTGCAACAAGGCAGACTTCCCTGGAGGTCCGTTTACAGGATGACAGCTCCCCCACCCCCAGACATCACTGTCACCTGCCAGGTTGCTGTGAATTACAACAAAAGGACACTGCAGCGAAGTCTGTTCTCATAGTCAGCACTCCCCATGTCTCCCTGCCCATCCGAAAACTAGGCCTTGGAAACCATCAGGACAGAATTTCCCTGGAATCACTGTGGTCCTGTCTACTCACCCTTCCAGTCGGCACTGAGTACTGCTGACTGAGGCAGCTGTGGGCTAAGAAACTGACATCTTGAGCAGCGGCAACACCCACAGCCAACACACAAGGAGAAGGCTCTGAAAGCAATGAGGCAGACCTCCTGGGGGTCCATTAGAAATGTGATAAACCCTCCCCAAACTGGTAACTGTCCAATGTCTAAACTCCTACAGAAGGCTTCCTGCAGTGGAAACAGGAGGAGGGTCACCTAAGTGGAGACTGTCCTCCAACCATCACAGGACCAATGGGGCTCTGAAACCAACAAGA
>NW_006408864.1:2449068-2449696 GCF_000296735.1 Chrysochloris asiatica | reverse complement strand
TCTGCCCATCTAAGAGTTTCTTTCCGAAAGTAGAGTAGGCGATGAATTTTAAAATGTAAACATGAGGCAACTCTATGCTGACTATAAGAGACACAAGAATAGACTGAAAGTAAGAGAGTAAAAAAAAAAAAAATCCATCCATGCAAATAATAACCAAAAGAGAGCCAGAGTGCAATCTTAACATTGGTAATGTAGATTTTAAGCAAAATAACAGAAGAGATACAGATGGAACACTATCTACTGATTAAAAAGATAAACTCATCAAGATTTAACAATCATAAAAGTATGTGCACTCAACATTGGGGCACCTAAAGATATAAAATAAATACAGATAGAGTTGAAGGAAGAAATAGTACTATGGTAATAGTTGGAGACTTCAATACACCCCTTTCAGTGTTGGAGAGCACATCAAGAAATAAGACCAACAAGGAAACAGAGGGTCTAAATGACATTACAAACCAACTAGATTTAACAGATATATATAGATCACTTCACCCCAAAACAGCACAATATACCTTCTGTTGCTGTGCACAGGGTTCATTCTTAAGAACAGAACACATTTTAGTTCATCACAAAGCAAATCTTGATGAACATTAAAAGACTGAAATCACACAAAGTATTTTCACAG
>NW_006408864.1:2445977-2448089 GCF_000296735.1 Chrysochloris asiatica | reverse complement strand
TTAATTTTTCTCTTGTTGAATCATTCTCTGATTTATTCATGATTTTATTAGTATCCCTTTACTTTAGATTTTGACTTTCCTACACTTTAGTATATTTTTATTAAAAGTTAGATGCCATATATTAGCTACATTTATTCTACTTGTAATTATAGGCAGTTTTTACTTATATTAACAATGTTCTTAAGACTACTAAGAGACAGGATTTGTCAATTGAATTACTACCAGCTTAGGCTTAGTGATTATAAACATTCTTCCTTGTAGCCTTAGTTTAAGGCGATAAAGAATCCCTAAAAGCAACTAGGCCATCAAAAAGGGCTATGGGTACAAGAATTCCTAAAAACAATTAGACTATAGATAAGGGCTGTGAGAATATACAGTTACATAAATAAGAAGTCTGATCAGTAAAATAGGGGAATTGTTTTCATAGCCTCAGTTTTTTAAATGTTCTGATAAGTGATATTTTTGTAGGCTATAAACAGATAGTGTATGGAAGAAGTTAATGGAGAGTTAATTGCACCCAATAACTAAAATTAACAAGACTCAATAGATAGAGGTTAAGAAACATATGTGAAGGTCAACTTGCTTCTCAGAAAAAAGAATCGATTTATGTAGGAACAAATGTTTAACTAAAAGGTTTCAAGGCGCCAGGATGTCTCTTGTATGTGTTGCTGTAACTTCTCATCTTTGTTGTAAATCTAAGGGTCGTAAACCATGAATAATGCACCTCAGAATAGATTGCATTTTGAAGACATTGATTACTATGAAAACAATGTTTTTTGTAACGGTATATAAGGGGGTTGTAAGATAGAATAGGGGTAAAAGGAAAAAGAGTAAAAAGAGGAATGTAGAGAATATGGGGAGTAATGTAGAGAAGGAAATAGTGGGGAGTAGTGTGAAGAAGGAAAAAGAAGAATAAAAAAGCATGTAGGAAAAATAGAAGACAAATAAAGCAGGAGGGGAGAAGAGGAATAGAGAAGAAGAATGAAAGAACAGACGGTAAAAGGAGAAGAAGGGTGGAGCAGGAGAGCAGGGCAGTAAAGAATGAGAGAAGAATAAAGCATGTAATAAGAGGATTTTGAATTCATCATGACTTATCGACTATGTGTAATTCGTTCCACAGACGCACGCATCAACCTTTGGAAATCCTTGAAATAAGTTTGCCAGGGCTGGCTCCCGGCACACACACACAAAAGTCCTAGACCAGATGGTTTCAATGGGAACTTTTCCAAAAGTTTAGAGAAGAATTGAGACCAATACTGTTGTTTGTTGTTGTTAAGTGCGATCAAGTCAGTTCCAACACATAGCAGCCCCGTATAGGGTTTCCAAGGAGCAGCTGGTGGGTTTGAACTGCTGACCTTGTGGTTCTCAGTACTCTTTCAAATTATAGAGAAGGAACACTCCCTAATTCATTCTATGACACAAACAACCCTAATGCCCAAACTAAGCAAAAATACCACAAGAAAAGAAAACTACATCTTATGAATACAGATGCAAATGTCCTCAACAAAATACTAGTGAAAATCCAACAGCATATTAAAGTTTGCATACTAAGGAGCTCTGGTAGCAGAGTGGTTACAAATCGGGCTGTTCGTCTCAAAGTCAGCAGTTTGAAGCTACCAGCTGTTCCACGGGAGAAAGACGAGGATTTCTGCTCCCGTAAAGATTTACAGCCTTGGAAACCCTATCTATGCAGGGTTGCTATGAGTGGGAACCGACTCCATGGCACATAACAAAAGCAACACCACCACCACCATGACTGGGTCCTGGTGTGGCGCTGTGTTTCAATTACAAGGTTGGTGGTTCAAGCTCACCAGTTGCTCCTTGGAAACCCTATACAGGGTTGGTATGGGTGGGAACCAACTCAATAACACTTAACAACAACATGACTAAGCAGGATTTATTGCAGGAATGCAGGGATAGCTCAACATAAGACAATTACACCACATCAATAGAACAAAGGAAGAAAATTGCATGATGAAGAAAATGCACTTGATCAACTCCAACACCCCTTCTTGATGAAAATCCTAAAGAATATTAGAGTAAAAGGGAAATTTCTCAATATGAATCAGGGCATATATGAAAAACCAATAGTCAACATTATGCATAATGAGA
>NW_006408864.1:2443180-2445486 GCF_000296735.1 Chrysochloris asiatica | reverse complement strand
ACAAGAGGAATAAATCTAACCAGGAAATTAAAGGGCTGATACAAGGAAATTATCAAACAGTGCTGAAAAAGATTAAAGACTTAACTAAACAGAAATATTTTCCAAGTTCATGGATTGGAAGACTTAGCATTGTTAGGTGTCAATCCTATCCAAAGTAATCTATAGATTCAGAACAATTCCCATAAAAATTCTAACCACCATCCTTTCAGAAATAGAAATGTAAATCCTCAATTTTATATGGAATGCTAAGAGGCATGCAATAGTTTAAACAATTTTGAAAAGGGAAAACAAAGTAAGAGGACCCTTTATGTCCTTATTTTTAAACATACAACTACAACGGCATCTGGTAGTATAGTGGTTACGAGTCAGGCTGCTAATCTCAAAGTCAGCAGTTCGAAACTACCAGCCATTCTGCAGGAAAAAGATGAGGTTTTCTGTTCCCATAAAGATTTACAGCCTTGGAAACCCTATGCAGGGTCACTATAAGTCAGAACCAACTACACAGCACACCACCACCATCACCATACAACTACACCACTACTTGGCTGACATTTTGTTGTACTGTGGTGGCTTGCATGTTGCTGTGATGCTGGAAGCTATGCCACTGGTATTTTAAATACCAGCAGGGTCACCCATGGTGGACAGGTTTCAGCTGAGTTTGCAGACTTAGACAAGGAAGAAGGAGAGGCAGATCACTTCTGAATGGTCAGTCACTGAAAACCTTATTTATAGCAGGGAAACATTGTCATATACGGACTCCTGGTGTGACATTGTGGGATGAAGCACTGAACCACATGGTCAGTTTGAACCACAAAGTCGGCAGTTCAAAATCACGAGTCACTCCTTGGAAACTCTATACAGGGTCGCTGAGTCTGAACCAACTCGACGGCCCTTAAAAACAAGACAACAACATTATCACATATAGTGCCAGAAGATGAAAATCTGGAAAGCAGCAGAACATTGTCAGACATGATGCCGGAAGATGAGTTCCTCAGACCAGAAGGCTCAAGAGCAAAGATGTCAGTTTGAAGACTAAGGTGTACATGACTAAAGCCATAGTATACACATGAAATTTGAAATGAATAAGGAAGACTATAGCATTGATGCATTTAAGCTGTGATGTTGGAGAGGAATATTAAATGTACCATGGACTGCCAGAAGAAACAAACAAATCTGTGTTGGGAGAAGTACAGCCAGAATGCTCCTTGAAAGCCAGGATGGCCAGACTTCGTCTCTCTGAATTAAGGCATGTAATCAGGAGGTACCAGTCCCTAGAGAAGGGCATCATGCTAGGGAAATTGAAGGGTCAGCAGAAAAAGAAAAACCTCCAAAGAGATGGATTGGCAGATTGGCAGCAGTGATGGGCTCAAGCGTCATAACGATTGTGAGATTCGTGCAGGACCCTACTGTGTTTCTGTCTGTTGTGCATAGAATAGCCATGAGTTGGAACTGACTCCACAGCTTCAAATAACAACGTACAGTTAAAGTGATAAGACTAGCCTAGAAGCGGTGTAGCAACAGACACATGGAGCAATGAGTCTGAATCCAGAATCCAGAAGTAACCCCACACGTCCTTGTTCAAGTGATTTTTGACTAGAGGGCGAAGCCTACTCAATGGGGAAATTCAAACCCATCTTGAGGTCCAGTGCTTTATCTCACAGTGCCACACCAGGACTCCTGCAAACATCCCCAGTCCCTCAGATATGCTCAACCTGTTCACTGTTCCCAGCACACACACTTTCCCAACTGAGAGTCATTCTTCTTCAGACCAACTGTCACAGCAGATTTCATCGAGAGGTCCAGCTCTGACTGGTTGCCTAGATTGCTACATGGAGAAGGGTTGGAAGACTGTGCTGAGATGGGTGTCTTAGATTAGTATTTGATGACCAGCTCTTTCCACTGGAGGAGGAGCTTCACCCTACATCCCCATTCTCTGGGCAGGAACATGGTATTATACTTCTTGCAGTCAACTACTTGCCCCTCTCCCTATATCAGGCCAAGTTTGCCAAGGCCTATTAGCAATGTGCACAAAGCCTTCTGACCACTTCAGGTGGAGCTCAGCCCCACAGCCTAGTTACTTTCCTAGCCCCTACCCTGGTGGCACTGGATTGATTTGAACCACAAGTTAGTTCAGCAGTTGAAACACACCAGCCACTCCTAGGAAATCCTATACTGGTTTCTATGAGTCAGAAACAACCTGAAGACCTTTATCAACAACAATAACAACAACCCTGCTAAAGGAATCCTGGTATGGCGCTGATTCTAGCCACAAGGTCAGCAGTTCAAACCCACCAGCCACTCCTTGG
>NW_006408864.1:2430851-2442470 GCF_000296735.1 Chrysochloris asiatica | reverse complement strand
AAGTAGATTCCACTCATGACCACAACTCCTACGTGTGTGTCAGAGGAGAACTGTGCTCCCCAAGGTTCTCAGTGGATGGTTTTCATAAGTAGATTCCATCTATGATGCCCCTGCGAGTGTCAGAGGAGGACTGTGCTCCACAGGGTTCTCAGTGGATGATTTTTCAGAAGTAGATTCCATCCATGATGCCCCTGCGAGTGTCAGAGGAGGACTGTGCTCCCCAAGGTTCTCAGTGGATGATTTTTCATAAGTAGATTCCATCCATGATGCCCCTGCGAGTGTCAGAGGAGGACTGTGCTCCACAGGGTTCTCAGTGGATGATTTTTCATAAGTAGATTCCATTCATGATGCCATTGAGTGTGTCAGAGGAGGACTGTGCTCCTCAGGGTTCTCAGTGGATGATTTTTCAGAAGTAGATTCCATCCATGATGCCCCTGCGAGTGTCAGAGGAGGACTGTGCTCCACAGTGTTCTCAGTGGATGATTTTTCAGAAGTAGATTCCACTCATGACCCTTCCGTGTATGTCAGAGGAGAACTGGGCCCCACAAAGTTCTCAGTGGATGATTGGAAGCAGACTTCCAGGTCTTTCTTCTGAGACATCTCTGAATTGACTCAAACCTGCAACCTTTCAGCTAAGCTGTTTGCACCACCCAGGGGTCAGAAGGTACAGGTCACTAAACTTAAAACCTGTCAGATAAGAGCTAGGGAATGTCACATTGAGCGAGAGATGAGCAGCTAACAGGAAGAGTCCAGGACTCAAAGATGAGGGCTTTGCCTGTAGGAGGAGGTCAGAGGGCAGAGCAGACACTGCTGCTGAAGAGAAGCCACTCAGCCTGTGCCTAAAAGGGAAGGAGATGAAGAAGAGCCGCAGCTGGCAGCTGGCAGCCAGCAGCCATGTCTCCATTGCCGATGGAAAGCTGCCCGGCTCCACCGAGCCATGGCATGCTCATCCCGATACAGCCCCGGAAGTCAACGGCTGTGACTCTTAACAACAAGCCGGGCTCCTGGCTACGTTTTATTTCATATAATTTATTACTCAGTCCCTATGGATAATACAATCATCAGCCCAGCAGACATTTTTCATTTTAATAGTTCGCATGAGATACCACGTTATTGATCCTACACCACTAAATAAAAAAACTCCTTTGTCAGGTGGACAGGGGAGGGCTTTTAATGAACACAGCCAAACACCTGCTACTAGTTAGGGAAGAAAAATGACCATTTCACTGCAAGGACATTTGGAAGCTACGTGGCCATGCCCGTTTTAGGGACTAGTGGGGCTACTCCAAATCTGAGGGTGCTGTTTCTGTACAACCATAGATAGACTGGGATTGTCACCACCAGTGGGGAAAGTGGCCAGTGACCAGGCACCGCCTCTGTGCCAGGCACATACCTTTAGCTAGTGCCCTGTTGTGTTCAACTATAAGTCATGGCAACCCCAAGTGTGTCAGAGTAGAACTGTGCTCCACAAGGCTGGCCACCAGGCCTCTAGGTGGATTCAAACTACCAACGTTTCAGTTAGTAACCGTGTGCTTCACCATCTGCACCACTGAAACTGCATTATGTTTTAGATAAACTGGTCTACTTCGTCCTCAGGGAGCATGGTGGCTCTGTACAATTAGCACTGGACTTCGAATCACAAGGTTAGCAGTTCAAGCTCACCAACTACTCTGTGGGAGACAGATTAGGCTTTCTGTTCTGGCAAAGATTTACAGCCTGGGAAACTCTATACAGGGTTGCTATGAGTTGGAAACGACTCAATGGCACCTACACACAACAACAACTTATTCCCCTCAGCGATCCTGGGATGCACATATTGTCTGTTTCATGGCAGCAGATGTTCTGGGGAACCAGGTGCAGAATAAATATCCAAGTAAAAGCAACTCATCACCATGAGTCTTTGTTTCCTGCTTAGTAGGATTCTGCTAGTGGATGCTTCCAAGTTGGCATGCTGCTCGATAAGTTTAGGGTTCTGGGTAGGCACCTGTGCCATCCTCTGGATTGTTACCATCAACCCACAGAAAGCTGCCAGACAAGCATCTGTTGTTGTTGTGTGCCGCTGAGTCGGTTCCGACCCATAGCGACCCTGTACAGGGTTTCCGAGGGTGTAAATCTTTACGGGAGTAGAAAGCCTCATCTTTCTCCCGCGGAGCGGCTGGTAGTTTCGAACCTCTGGCCTTAAGGTTCGCAGCCCGATTCGTAACCACTACGCTACCAGAGCTCCTTAGACAAGCATCTAGCATCTGCTATTCTCAACTGAGGGCACCAGAGACACGTGAGAGACACAGTGTTCCCGATGAAACCAAAAAGCCAAAGCCAACCCACTGTGGTCCAGTTGATTCTGACTCAGAGCCCCCTCGGGTTCCCAACACTCATCTTCATAGATTCAGAATGCCCACAGAGCAGGTAGTGGTGAGTCCCACCACCAACCTCTCTGTTACTAGCCAGAGTGCTTGATGCTGTGTTACCAGGGCTCCTTTGTTTCTGACAAAGAAGCTGAAATTGTTCTCTGATTGAAACCAAGATGGGTTCTCTTATCATGCACAAATGCCTCACTACAGATACACAGAAAAGGAAAACATGGAATCTCTCCTCTGCTCAAGAGTTGCCCCTCCCAGTAAATTTGTAAGATTGCTTTCTTCAGTCATGAGTTGGCTATAATCATTTCATTGAGGTATATAATTTGCATACAGTGTTGTTAGGTGCTGCTGAGTTGGTTCAGATTTGTTGTTCATTCTCTGACAGTCCATGGTGTATTCAATATTCTTCATAATACCACAATTCACAGGCATTCATTCTACTTTGGTCTTCCTGATTCATTGGCCAGCTTCCATATGCATAAGAGGTGACTGAAAATACCATGGCTTGGGTCCGGCACACCTTAGTCCTCATACAGTGAGGTACACATATTTAAGGTGTACAATCTGATAAGGACTGATAGATGGATACATTTTGTAAAGCTGTGAAGGCATCCATATTGTCTTAGGCTGGGGTCTCTAGAGAAGCAAAACCAATGAAACTTATACATGTACAATAACAACAAACATTATATATACTGTATGTTGTTGTTGTTAAGTGCCTTCGAGTTGGTTCTGACTCATAGTGACCCTGTATAGGGTTACCAAGGAGAGGCTGGTGAGTTTGAATCACCAACCTTGTGGTTCAAGCTGACTTTAAGGTTGAGTGCTTATCCTACAGCGCCACACCAGGACTCCATTATATACATATATGTGTTGTTGTGACATGCTTCAAGTCAGTTCAAGCCCATAACAACCCTGTGTAGGGTTTGGAAGGAGCAGTTGATGGGGTGGAACTGCCGACCTTGTTGCTAGCAACCCAAAGCTTATCCTACAGTGCCACTCCAGAAGTTCATATATTGTTGTTGTTGTTAAGTGCCGTCAAGCCAGTTCCGACTTATAGTTACCCAGTATAGGGTTTCCTAGAAGCGGCTGGTGAGTTTGAACTGCTGACCTTGCTGTTCAAACCCACTTTGAGGTCAAGTACTTATACTACAGCACCACACACATACACACATATATGTATGAGTATGTGTGTATGGAGTGTCTCAGTGTGATGCTGTGGGCTAATGTGCTGGACTGCAAAGGAAATGGATCACAACCGTAGACATGGGAAAGTCCCAAGTCCAGGCCAGGTGACCCACAATCAGCAGGCAGGCTGCTGAGGGCTCTCACGAGCAGTAGGTAATAGAGCAGGTCACGGGCTAAAGTCCAAAGAACTGGAGGTTGAAAGACAAGCCAGAAGCAAGACCCAGACCCAGCAGAGAACCAGCAAGCTTTCCTGAGTGTCTAACATGTTGGAAGCAGGCCACACCCCCAAGGAAACATCGTTTCAATTGATTGGCTGTTAACAACCAATCATCATAGAGCTAACACTGTTCATAGAGTTAACTACACTATATTAGACATCACCATGAGGATAACTACATCTTGACTGCCAACCACTGGGAATCCTAGCCCAATCAAATTGACATAAAACCTAACTATCAGTCCGACAGATTTCCATAGTCTACCCCAGCCCTGTTGTCATTAGAAACTGTGGAGTTGATTTATCTAGTCGGTTTGGACTCAAGGCAACCCCGTGTGTTATAGGGTAGAACTGCCATAGGGTTTTCTCAGTTGTCATCTTTCTGGGAGCAGAGCCACTGGGCCAGTTCTAACCATCAATTTTTCTGTTAGCAGCAGAGCACTTAACCATTACGCCACCAGGACTCCCAGCCTCGCTGAATCAAAATGCTCAGCAGAGGTCCAGGGGTCTATGTTTTAACGAGTTCTTCAGGGCACCAGTCAGCTAACCTGACCAGTAGATGGGAACACGAACACTCAAAACAACTAAGTGATATTGCAACAACCATCAGAGACATGTGGCATCCTGTCGCTGCAGGGACGACAGGCCTGGCAGCTGATGACATTCAGTGCATGGCTGACCCATAAATGGGCACAGAAAGAGCTGACATCCTCCTGGAAAAGGCCACAGGAAGGATGCGCTGGACACGTCTGCCCATCCAGGTGCCACTGGAGAAGGGCTTGCAGGCAGGGAGGCGTAAGAGAAGAGATGGTCTTTGGTGAAGGGGCAGTAGAGTCAAGAAAGGGGAGTCTAAGAGACTCAAGTGGTCTCAGATGTTGGAATGACAGTTCTCATTCCAATATGCTTGTGTTTGCCCTGTGACTTCAGTGGATGCTGCAGTCTGAGATTTGAGTTGATGAAGTTAAAAAGTCTGTGAGAAGTGAACAGTTCCCCCCGCTGCCCCACATCAGGCCTGATGAATCACAGCAAAATCACAACAAAATCGTCCTGGGATAAAGGGGAAGGAGGCAGCCATCCCAGCAGTGGGGCGCCTGGGATTTCTCATTAGGCTGTTTGGGAGGCAGTATGCTCAGGATAAGGGGATGTCTTGGCTTCTTAGTACTGTCATAATAAAATGCACCACAAGTGGCTGGCTTTAAAGAATAGATCCATATTTATGCCCATTCCAACGTCACTACTATCATACACAAATAAAGTTTTGGTGTAAGAAATTCAAAACAGCAACAACAAACGTGTGCACGAATATAAGGAACCCTGATAGCACTTTAAGATAAGCACTGGGCTGCTAACTACAAAGTCTGCAGTTCAAACCCCCCAACTACCCTGAGGGAGAAAGACAAGGCTTTCTGCTCCTGTAAAGAAACCCTATACAGGATCAAGGTAAGTCAGAATCGGCTTGATGATAGTGGGTTTTGGTTGGGAATAAAGGCATGTGTGTGTGAGGTTGTTGTTTTTAAGTGCCATTGAGTTGGTTCTGACTCATAGTAACCCTGTATAGGGTTTCTGGGAAGTGGCTAGTTTGAACCGCCAACCTTGCAGTTAGTAGTCCAGTGTTTACCCTATAGCATGTATATATATATATATATTTGAGTGAAGAGTTCATGGGTGGTACAAATGGTTAACACACTCAGCTGTGAACCAAAAGATTGGTGATTTGAGTCTACCTAAAAGCACCTCAGAAGAAAGGTCTGGTGATCTACTTCTGAAAACCAAACCACTGAAGGCTCTATAGAGTACAGTTCTGCTCTGACACACACAGGGTCTCCACAGGTTGAATCCTCAAAAGCAACTATAACACATAAAATAAACATATACACACATATTTATGTATATATCTGGGAGTCCTGGTGTGGCGCTGCAGGATAATGCACTGGACCACGAGGTTGGTTTGAACACACAAAGTAGGTGGTTCAAACACACCAGCCACTCCTCGGAAACCCTAGACAGGGTCACTATGACTTTAAACCGCTCCACGGCATTTAACAACAACTGCATATACTTGAGTAGCACAGCGGTTATGACTTGGGCTGCTAACCTCAAGGTCAGCAGTTTGAAACTACCAGCCGTTGTGTGGGAGAAAGATGAGGCTTTCTGCTCCTTTAAAGATTTACAGCCTCGGAAACCCTATGCAGGGTCACAATGAGTTGGAACCGACTCCACAGCACACCACCACCACCACATATATTTGAGTGATCAAGTGTGGGTGTGTGTCTATATTGTATTTGTGTAGGGATGGACTTAAGGTTACAGTTCTTCATGAATCATCCCTTTTATTAATTCTGAAATCTTGAGGTGAGCATTCTTCACGGGAGTGTAAGAACACAACCAGTGCTGTGCTACCACTGACCTGGATCACAAAGGGGGCAAGGGCAGGCCGGGTAGACAAGATGAGTATCTCTGAGTTGACAGGCAAACAGGGGCTGGATCTATTTGGGTGGGATGGGCAAGCAGTCCTTCCTTCTGGAAGCTACGTGGGACTAGGATGAGCCCTGCAAAGGAGGGTAGCCAAGCTCTCTTATTAAGTCATTGGAAGTGTAATTACATGCAGCCTGTAACGAGAGCGCAAACTGCTGCCTCTCTCCCTGCAATTTTGGGCTCTTGACAGTGATGAAACGTTCAACCTGTGAGCAATGATTTTCTTATTCAGCACTTTGCATGCATGGCTGGATCCGCATTGTAATCAGCATCACAGGAACATGGACTTATGGATTAGAAGAGACCTCAAGGGCCACATAATTCAAATCCCTGATTTTTCTCCCGGAGAAAATGAGGCCCAGAGTGGTCCTGCTATTTTCTGGAGGTCTCCAGGGGGAAAGCCCATGTGCCTGATTCCTGGCCTGCTGTAGTTTAAGAGAACAGGAGAGCTGAACCTGGCTGCTGGAAACTGGTGTTTGATTTGATGCAATCATCTTATAATTAAATGCAAACACTGGTTTGCCAAATTGATGTCCCTGTCACAAGTTCCATAGCCCTGATTCTGATCTTGAGAATTCATTAAATAACCCAAGGAAGAAATCCTCCAGACTAACAATGCTCACTTTTTACAAAAGCTGAGCTACCTGGAATATGTAACTAAAGATAAACAGTCCGTACACCTTTTCATTTTGCAAAAAGCTATGCTTTCATGTCATAATAAATTGCTCTTTCCCTTTTTGTGCCTTCAGGCCTGTTGATAGAAGGCTGGTTGAAATTCACCACATAGAATCATGACAAGATGCATTCGAATGATGGTGTTGGTGAAAAATATTGACTATGCCATGAGGAACAAATCAATCTGTGTTGGAAGAAGTACAGTTCCTTTGATGAGAGGATGGTGAGATTTCATCCCATGTACTTTGGACACAGTCAGAAGGACATCATACTTGGTAAAATGAGAATCGGTGAAAAAGAGGAGACAAGGCAGATTGATACAGTGGCTACAACAATGTGTTCAAAATCTGGAAATGACAGTGAGGATGGTCAAGGACCAGGCAGTGTTTCATTCTGTTGTACAGAGAGACTGACTAGGTAACATCTAAACTCCTGGTGTGATGCTGTAGGATAAGCACTGAACTGCTAACCACTAGGCTGGTGGTTCAAAACCACCAGTCACTCCTTGGAGACCCTACACAAGGTATCTATGAGTCGAAACTGACTCAATGGCACTTAAGACCAGCAACAGATCGCACCTAACAACAACAACCATGATAAAGAAGAGAAATAAAAGGAAAGCTGGTCATTTCTCAGTGGTTCTTCATTCAAAAATCACGATGATCTACTTCATAATTTTCATTGGAGGGGTTTGTGTAAGTCCAAACATTAACATGTGAACTTGTTCATTAAGTTAACCCATCAATTTTACATGTATATAGGTAGAAAGTAGCGTAGTGGTTACGAATCGGGCTGCGAACCTTAAGGTCAGCGGTTCGAAACTACCAGCCGTTCCGCGGGAGAAAGATGAGGCTTTCTACTCCCGTAAAGATTTATACCCTCGGAAACCCTGTACAGGGTCGCTATGGGTCGGACCCAACTCAAAAGGCACATAACAACAACAACAACATAGGTAGAAAGTGCCTTTGAAAAGCACTATGAAGTCCTGGTGTGGCGCTGTGGGATAAAGCAGCAGACCACAAGTACGGTTTGAACCACAAGGTCAGCAGTTCAAACTCACCAGCTTCTCCTTGGAAATTCCACACAGGGTATCTATGAATTGGAACCAACTCAATGGCACTTAACAACATGTATCATTTATTCTGGTATATTTCCGTATAGTCTATTCTTTCTTTTGTGAAATGAACTTAGTTGGTGATGGCCCCCACAGTTGATTCCATGCTTTATGACTGGGTAATGAGCAAGGAAGAGGCTCAGGAGCCGGCATTGTTTAAATGTTGACAATGTGTCAATCAATGGGCCAGCCAGTTTACAATGGACCACATCATCTCATCTCAACAATCTTCTGGTAGTTTCCATCCAGTCGATCCCAACTCCAGGTGCCCTCACATGTGCAGAGTGGATGTGCTCCACAGGGTTGCATGCTGAGACCTTTCTGAAGCAGACCACTAGGATAACCCAACTTAGTCTCTCATACTTCGGACATATTATCAGGCAAGGACTAGTTCTTGGAGAAGGACAACATGCTTGGGACCATGGAGGGTCAGCGAAAAGAAGGGAGACCCCCAAATGAGACGGACTGGCACACAGGCAGCAGCTCTAGGCTCCAGGGTAGCAGTGATTGTGAGGATGGCAATGAGTCATTCTATGGGATATAGGGTTGCTATGGGTTGGAACCAACTTGCCAGCACCTAACAACAAGAGTGATTCTAAGGAGCCCTGATGTTGCTGTAGACTAAACTGCTAACTGTAAGTTTAGAGATTCAAACCCAGCTGTTTTTCCATGGGAGAAGATGAGGCTGTCTGCTCCCATAAAGACTGACAGCCTCAGAAACCCTGTGCAGGGTCACTATGAGTTGGAATCGACAATGATGGCAGTGGGTGTGATTTGGGTTTGGGTAGGGTGATTCCAATGTGCAGACACGTTTGAAAATAAGGGGTGGTGGAAAGATGGGGGAGGGGAAGGTTCATAAGTCAGATGTGGAAACCTCTGGCCCAGGGGACTTGGCCGGAGCTCTAATAGCATAGTGGTTATGAATCAGGCTGAAAACCACAATGTTCTGCAGGAGAAAGATGAGGCATTCTGCTTCAGTAAAGATTTACAGCCTCGCAAACCCTGTACAGGGTCGCTATGAGTCAGAACCGACTCTATAGTACATAACCACCATCGCTACCATTGAATAGTTAGGGGTCGAGTTTGGAGTTAAACTTGGACGTCCAAATTCCACCTTTGCGTTTTCCCTGGTGGACCTCACGACCAGATGCAGAGACCACGCTGACTGTCCAGTTAGTCCTGCTCTACTGAGTGAGTTTGACCAGTTGAAAGAAGAGAACCAAAAGAGCAGGCACAGACTCCTGCTCTAGCCTTGCACCTTTGTTTGCACGTCAGAATTCAGAAAGTTATAATCATTGGCAGCAATTCTACAGTAGAGTCCTGACAAAAGGGGAAGGAATGAGGAACAGAAATTCAATTTCTCAATGGAATCCAGAGTTTCTGGAGCCACTGAAGCTGAAAGAACCTTTGAAACTATTGCCCTGAGATCACCTTTAAATGTTAAACCTTAAACCACAATGATCTCCTGAAAGTCTTCTTTGAACAAGAAAAAAGTAGTTTCTATGAGTAAATACTGTGGTTTTATGTAAATAACACACACATTGTAAGTTTCCCAACTGAGTCCTGCCCCAGTTAGAACTTTTTGTAAGTGTGCTATGCCATTTTTTCTCTTACATATTGTAAAAATAAGACTAAAAGACTTTGCATATAATCTGTGAGTCAGATAGAACGATCTTTTTTTTTTTTTTTACGTATTTTAACATACTTACAAAGATATCTCATAGACAGAGGGGCACAGTTAGCAAACAAATGTAGAATGCACACATTAATTAGAGTCTGTCTGCCTTGAGCACTGGGTTCTTTAAAGAATTATCTCTGGGAGATAAATTGGCAAGGGCAACTCCAAAGGCAAAGCGAGAAGTTTTAGGGGCAGTGAGTCTGCATCCATGGTGACGGAACGATCTGGAGACACGGGGTGAGAATGGTTGGACTATCTGAAGAATGTTGTCAGTGTCACTGAGTTATATATGGAGAAACTGCTGAAATGGCATGGGGCTGTGTGTAGTTTCATCAAAATATTAAAAAGTATGATTGCCAATCACATGGCTTTAAGGGAGCTGATGAGCTTGAATTTGTGAGTCTTTTTTTTTTTTTTTTTGGTATCAGCGGGTCCGGATGGTGCAAAACAGTGTGCTCAGCAGCTAATTAAACAGTTGGAGATTTGAGTTTACCCAAGAGGTACCACGGAAGAAAGGCCTGGCAATTTGGTGACCCCCAAAATTTAACTGTTTAAAATGCTATGAGGTGCAGTTCTATTCTGATACACATAGGGCCACCCTGAGTCAGAGTTGACCCCATGGTAACTGGGTGTTTGTGTTTTTTTAAATGACAGAGAGGCCCCTACATGCCCCATTTTCCTCCTCTGGAAGCCTCTGATTCTTTCCATTGACAAGGCTTCTGTGGTAGTTGCTTCTGTCCATGCATACCCAAATCTACAGAATGTCACTCACTTTGACAAATGACAAGACAGAGATGCCAATCTTCCAGGTCTGATAAAGCCTAAGGGTCACTATGAATCAGATCGTTACCACATTCAGCTGTTGACAGATGATAAAGTGTCCCTTCGATGTTCAAAGCCTGCACATTTTTCACCTAAACTGTCCTGAGAACTACGTAAAGGTGACAGGTACACATCTGTATTTCACATGTCAGATGACAGGGCTCACCGAGGCTTTTGAAGAGTCTCCCTGCTGTCACGGATGAAGTGGCCGGGCCATCAGCACTCATGCTAGCCTCTGGCTTCCAGTTTACTGGACAAGATCCATGAGCTGTCTGGATTCCCACACTCATGAAATGTTGGATCTGCAAGGATCCTTCCAAAACCAGTTGCCATAGAGTTGATTCCAACTCTTGTTGACCCCTTGTGTATCAGAGTCATATTTCAGCAGTGTTTTCAAAGGCTAAGTTTCCCAAACTAGATTGTAAGGCATTTCTTCTCAGCAACCTTTAGATGGACTTGAACCTCCAACCTTTTGGTTCACAGCCAAGTGTGTTAACCATTTGTACCAGTCAGGAACACTCATGCTATGTTAGATGATGTAAACTACAAAATGCAAAAGTCACTGACAACTGGACCAATGAATGATGTCAAGGTAAATGGAGAAAAGACTGAAGTTGTCAAAGACTTTATTTTCCTAGGATCAACCATCAACACTCATGGAAGCAGCAGTCAAGAAACAAACATGTAACATTAAGCAAATCTGCTGCACAAGACCTCTTTTAAGTGTTCAAGAGCAGAGACGTCAGTTTGAGGGCTAAGGTGTGTCTGACCCAAGCCATGGTATTTTCAATAGCTTCATATGCATGTGAAAGCTGGACAGTGAATAAGGAAGATCATAGAGGAATTTCAGACAAATTATCAGGAGGGACTAATCCCAAGCTAGGTAAAGTGGAGGGTCAGCACAAAAGAGGGAGCCTCCCAACAACATGGAGTGACACAGTCACATCAGCAATGGGCTTAAGCTTAATAATGAGTGTGAGATGGCACAGAACCAGGCACAGGTCTAGGGAACCTAGTTCAGACACATGCAAATCCCAGTTGAATGGAAAGCCCTGCACTTCAGTCACACAAATCGAATGAACCCCCAACT
>NW_006408864.1:2428797-2429464 GCF_000296735.1 Chrysochloris asiatica | reverse complement strand
GAGTAGCTGCAGTCTATTGTGATAAATCTCTTCACTAATACCATGACTCAAATTTCAGCCAATGACAGGTCTACACAGTATGCAATAACACTGGGGAGTTACAAAGTCCTCAGATTAATCAAGCATTTGATATCAAAAGGGTAGCATTTGTTCCAGGACAAAGTGCAGAAGTCAGGAAGGGTTAGAAAAGAAGGAGGAATGGAAACAGGGACCACAGAGAGGAAGTGGGCTAAATGGTGTCATGTTGTAGGGACTGATATCAAAGACATGAAACAAGATAGGTATGAATTGTGGAATGGAAAACAGATCTGCTCTGTAAACCTTCATCCAGTTCACAATAACAAGTCATATACCTACACGATGTGTCTGATTAATTGATTGTACTAGTTATCGGGCCAATGACAAAGATACAATCCAGAACCAAGAGCTACTATGGGACAGATGAATCCTTATGTAGGAAGGAAGGTTCTGGAAGCTTGTCTCCAAATGGAGACCTTCTAGGTAGTTGGCATTTTGGAAGCACAAGTGGCCCGTCCAGGTTAGATGTCTACAAGGTTGGCATTGGTTCTATGAATAACACATAGTTCAGAGACCAAGACATCAAACACCACCCAGAAGGCAAGGAGCCATCTTCTGCCCTCTACCAGTAGACATCTGCTCTTCTAGC
>NW_006408864.1:2426476-2427578 GCF_000296735.1 Chrysochloris asiatica | reverse complement strand
AGCACAAATGGTTAAGTGCTCAACTACAATTGAAAAGCTGGTGGTTCAAACCCACCCAGAGGCACATCGGAAGACAAGCCTGGAGATGTGTTTTTTAGAAACCCTTGGTTTTCAAAAGCAGTTCTGCTCTGTATACGTGAAGTCTCCATGAGTTGAATCCATGTTGGTGGCAACTGTTGCCTAATTAAATCATTGTATTTTCTACCAACATCCCTTAGAATTTCCATCCCATTCATTCTCTGAAATGTTATTAGGTGAAGTTGAGTTGGCTGCTATGTACAAGAGAACAAAACTCTGCCCAGTCCTGTGCCATCCTCACAAACATAGCTGTATTTGAGCCCATTGTTGCTGCCACTGTTTAATCTGTCTCAGTGCGGGTCTTCCTCTTTTTTGCTGACCATCCAGTTTAACAAGTATGATGTCCTTCCCCAGGGACTGATCCCTCCTGGCAACATAACAAAATTAAGAGAGACAAAGGCTCACCATCCTGGTTTTTAAGGAGCAGATTTGTTTGCTCTTCTGGTAGTCTATGGTACTTTAAATATTCTTCTCCAACACTATTCTTCTTCAGTCTTCAACACTGTTCACAGTTCAGCTTACACATGCGTATGAGATTGAAAATACTTTCTGAACTACTGTCTTTATGAGAAAATGACTCCCCCAAACACCACAGGACCAAAAATGGGATGTGTCTCTGACCGCTTTTCCATGTTGCTATGTGAGCATCAAGAAGGGCATATTCGGCAAACTACAGGCGTGCATGGACTGCTTGTAGCAGAAGAACCATTAACTCTGTCAGTTCTCTGAGAATATCATCAGTTTCTTTCACTCAGGGGACCAGACAACGGGCGCAATAGAAGATTCTGTTCACTGTGAAGAGCTGCGCAAGATAAACATGTATCTTTCTCCAGAAATGTGGCCAGAGTGAAGATCCACAAGGGGAGAATTCTGGCTGAACACAAGTAATCTATAAGGCTGTGAGAGAAGACGTACACCTTGTTACCTGGAAAACACTGGCCTGGAAGTGTTTCTATTGGTTCACAAAGGGGTCCTCACAGAAAACAACAATCCAATACTGGGTCTTTAAAAAGACCATAGCTTA
>NW_006408864.1:2420622-2425241 GCF_000296735.1 Chrysochloris asiatica | reverse complement strand
AGGGGAACAAAGGAGTCATTGCTTTTGGGGTACTGATTCTCGGTTAATGGTGGAATAATTTGGAAACAGATCATAGTAACAGCTGTACAATATGGTGAATATAACCAACACCACTGAATTATATATACATGTGACAATTGCTAAAGTGGCAAATGGCTTGATTTTTTTCCTAACATTAAAATTCATAAAACTAAGATATAATAACAAGTCACTTAAAAAAAAAGAAAAGAAAAGAAAGAATCTGTATTAGGCAGACCCCAAGTTCTACTGACACAAACAGGAGAAAGGAAAGTCAAGCCCTCAGCATGTTGAGCTGGGAGTATGTGACCCACGAGTTCTTGACTCATTCCAGATGCTGCTCCTGTATCAAGGAAAAGATGATTTGAGATAGGTAAAGCTTCAGAAAATTGACATGCCTCCTGAAAACCTTAATCAAAGTCCTAACCCAGAACCTAGAGCTAAAAATAAGGACGCAAGGTCAGACAGCTCTAAAGGCGATGTTGGAATGGAATATAACAACCGTGAGGATGCTGCAGTTCTGTTGTGCAGAGGGTCGCTATGGCAGCACCTAACAACACCAACAATGAAAAAGGATACTATTGAGATGAACGAGAATCTCAGTCATTGGGTGTGGGGTATACTGAAACTCCGTCTACTGTTGTCACAATGTTCTGTGAATTGAAACTTCTTCTAAAACATAAACTGCATTTAAATGCAAAAAAAAAAAAAAGAGTGTTGGCATTGCCCCCAAAGAACTGTCTAAATAAGTAACATAAATATGGTAATTAACTGAATTACCAAGTCAACAGGCCTGCCTGAATTGTCAAATATGTATGTCGTATGTCAAATATATGAAGATTAATAAAAACAAGCATCTTACAATGCACTCCAAGGCTATACTGACATGGTCTAAAAAGTTGAGTGGGGTGGGCTAGAAGCATGAATTACTCATTTGAAAAAAAAGAGTCAGAGCTGCTGAGCTATTCTTGGATTGAATGGTGGTAGTAATGGTTGTGTGCTGTGGAGCCGGTTCCGATTCATAACAACCCTATATAGGGCTTCTGAGGCTGCAAATCTGTACAGGAGCAGAAAGTCTCATCTTTTCCCCACAAAGTGGCTGGTAGATTTGAACTTCTGACCTTTCAGTGAGCAGCCCCAAGCAAAACCTAGGACTCCTTTGCACTGAATAGTTATAGAAAACATACGCACAAATATGTTTTTGCAATGTGGCTAACCACTGATTAAATATTAGCTGCACGCTATACACCTCAAAGAGAGAATGAAAGCAAGGAAACCTCACTCATGAGGCAAAACAGTGCAATGTAAATGACACATATGTTAAAGTAATATGATCAAAGTAAAACCACATAGTAGTTATGACAATAAGAAAAAATGGATTCAATAATTTAAAAAATACAGCTCTAATATGATCAGAACATGTTGCTGGTCCCCAAGAGCTCAGGAGGAAGGGTATCCACAAACTTCTGATATGTCACATTTCCAGAGTCCGAGGTTCCAGTAATGGGCTCAAGAGAAGTAGCAATTGTGAGAAAGGAGCAGGTCCGGGCGGTGTTTCGTTCTGTTGTACATAGTGTCACTATGGGTCAGAACTGGCTTGATGGCACCTCACAACAACAAGGTTCCAAAATACATATTTCTGTTACCAATTTTTACAATTATCTACTACAAGTTAGGCTTCCAACCTCAAGGTCAGCAGTTCAAAACTACCAGCTCTTCCATGGGAGAAAGGTGAGGTTTCCTGTTCCAGTAAAGATTTACAGCCTCGGAAACCCTATACAGGGTCACGGTGAGTCAGAACCAATTCCATGGCACACAACTACCACCAGTTTTGTTTTATAGTTACCATATTTCAAAGTTTCAGAGGAGTGTACAACACATATACGATAGGTATCTTTCAAAGATCATTTAAACACCCAGCTAACTGTTGTTTTTGTTGTTGGGTACCATGGAGTTGATTCCAATTCATGAAGAGACCGTAAAGGACAGAATAGAATGTCCTCACAGAGTTTCCTAGGAGCTCTGGTAGTGCAATGTTTAAGTGCTCCACTGCTAGTCAAAAGGTTGGCGGTTCAAACCCATCAACTGCTCTGAAGTAGAAAAGATCAGCCAATCTGCCCCCATAGGTGACAGCCTAAGACGCCCCAATGGGACAGTTCTGCTCTGTCATCTAGTGTCACAGTGAGTCTGAATTGACTCATTAGCACACACAACAATCTGTACAAGGGCAGATCACCAGGTCTTTCTTCTGTGGATTCAAACCATGTAACTGTTAGTTAGCAGCTGAGCACTTAAACATGGACGCTTCAGGTCACTGTTACCAGGCAAAAACTTATACTGCCAGTGTTTATTAATAAATAATTCATAAGCATTCCGATATCTAAAACAGGGATGACTGATACACAACATACATGTTGTTGTTGTTAAGTGCTGTCTAGTACCTTCCTACTCACAGCGATCCTGTCCAAGGTTTCCGAGGCTGTAAATCTTTGTGAGAGCAGAAAGCCTCATCTTTCTCCCACAGAGCAGCTGGTGAGCTCAACCCACCGACCTCATGGTTTGACGTCCAGTGCTTATGCAACAGAATCACCACACTCTTTATTTTGCAATGTGCATAAATAAAACTTATTGTAAATACTCAGCAATTTCTAAGTGAACAATCATCTTGCTGGAAGCTGGGTTTTTCCTTAAATTTCCACCAACGTAAGCTCTAAGTTCCTGCAGCCTAAGGGAGGCGAAACCACGCTCCAAGGTTTCAACATCACACCACTCCAGGATACCAAGGGTTCCTCTTCCTGATGTCTGACAACTGGGAGACTTGAGTGGCTACACAGTCACATGGGGGAAACAGACCTTGGTATTTCAAGTGGCAGAACAAATTCTTACCCTGAATTCCTGAGTTCTGGGTTCTATTCCTGGCCAAGACACCGCACGTACAGCGACCGCCTGTCTGTCAGTGGAGGTTTGTGTGTTGCTAGGATGCTGAACAGGTTTCAATGGAACTTCCAGACTAAGATGGACTAGGAAGAAAAGCCTGGTGACCTACTTCCAAATGTCATCAATGAAACCCCTATGGATCACAATGGTCCAGTCTGCAACCGGTTGTGGGGAGGGTGCAGGGTGGGCAGCAGCTCAGTCCATTGTGCTTGAGGTCGGCATGAGTCTGGGTCTGCTGGAGGGTGGCAGTTTTAACAACAACAGCAACCTCTTCATGCGATCAAGCAGTGTAGTGGGCGGAGCAACACAGTAGTATCTCTTCTCCAAATGCTGTCGTTTTAGGTGTCCATGGGTCAGTCCTGACTCAGTGACCCCATGTACAACAGGACAAAGCACTGCCTACTGCTATCCTTTGAACCCATTCTTGCAGTCACTCTATAAATCCATCAGGTGGAGGGTCTTCCTTTTTCACAATGACTCTCCACTTTACCAACCATGATGTCCTCCAGGGACTAGTCCCTCCTGATCACATGTCCAAAATGTGTCCAGTGAAATCTGGCCACCCTCAAATGCTAGATAAGTTCATAGTACCATTTTGAGGCATCCTTTGTTGGTCTGTTAGCAGTCTGTCTCCCCGCAGGCAAACCTAGCATTCAGCCCACAAGCAACGTCATTAACCCACTAAACCAGATGTTTCCTAAACAAGGAACTGGATCTCATTTAGGCAAAACCGTATTTTTTTTTTTTTTTTTAAAGATTCATAGAGATTTCAGCTGGGGGAAAAATGACCAAATAGACAAAAGAGGGACAAATGGCAGCTGTCCTTGGAACGCTATGGGGTTCCTGGCATTAGACAAGGAGACCACACAGGGGCTGGACACTTCAGACACACAGACCCAGAAAACACTCTCCCTGAACTTTATTGGCCCCAAATGGATCAGATCCTAGCAGAGTTTTAGATTTTATGGAGTTTACAGTTTTCACTGCAAAATTTGGAATATTTATATAATTCCAATTGGCTGGGCTTGATGGGCACAGCTCATCTCTGCTCCATGACGTCTAGGGTGCAGTTGGTAAGCACTGATAGCTGGGTGCTTTACAGGCTCATTAAGTCGCATGCCTGGCAGTTGGCAGTGACTGTCAGCTGGGATCCAGCTGCGCTGTTGGCTGGAGCATCTACATGTGGTCTCTCCATGTGGCCTGTGGTTCCTTAGTACATGGTAGCTTGACTCCAGGAATGAATGTCTCTAGAGGACTAGACAGAAACAGTATCGCCTTTTATGACCTAACATCAGAATCACCCAGATTCAAGTGGGGAAATACAGACCCCATCATCAATAGAGGGGTTGCAAGGTTAAAAGAACATGCGGGATAAGCAATCTTATTGGGATAAGCGATCTTGGAAAATGTGATCAGCCACAACTCTTCAAAAACAAACAAACAACAACAAAAAAAACCTCCTTGCGATTGTCACAACTGAAAAGGTAGAAGTTTTGTAACCAAATAGGGAGTACTTAATCTTACAGTCCAGGAACAGAGGACCCTAGGACCATCAAGGGAGAAAAGCACGAGTGGAATGTGTGACCCTATCCAGAGAAGCAGTGACACCAGTGATGGAGGCAGAGATGTGGACATGGAGAGAGGGAGCAGCTGAGGACTCTAGA
>NW_006408864.1:2414109-2419092 GCF_000296735.1 Chrysochloris asiatica | reverse complement strand
CTTTTGAGGGAGCCATATTAGAAGGGGAGATTTAAGGTTGTTGTGTGTAAAAGAAGAGAGCATGGGGTTTCAAAGGTCAAATTTTACTGGCTGAATACCTTCCTGTGCAGTAAAAGGTGAACCTCCCAAGAAGCGAATCCATTTAGCCTGACCAGCTGCGTGCTCTTTAGTAAGAATGAGTTTGTCGTATCTTTTTATAAAATGAAATATAAGTGAGGGTTACAAATCATGCCAAAACCCCAAAGTGCTGGATGGGAGAGACACTGCAAAAAGAAAAACTGGGAGAACTGTAAGAGAAAAAACAGCCCTTTCATCATTTTTCTCCAGACAGCTCAGTCGAAATGAGTCACTGCCCCATCTAGTTGAACCTGTGTTGTTGCTTCTGGTAGCATAAATCACTCTTACCAGAATGTTCTGAGACTCACAATCAGAGACCAGCAAAGATGAAAAGGCTTTTATGGAAAAAATACTGAAATATAACTAGGACTCAGGAGCCCTTGTGGTGTAGAAGTTAAGCACTCAACTACTGACTTAAAGGTTGGTGGTTCAAACCCACCAGATGCTCCCTGGAAGAAAAGACTTAGCAACCTGCTGCCATAAAGATTAAAGCTTAGAAAACCTTAAAGGACAGTTCTTCTCTGTCACATGGACTCACTGTGACTCAAAATGGACCCCACAGCTCCTAACAACAACCAGGACTCATATACCACTCTGCCCCTGCAGGGCACAGCAAACATTACTAAGTGATGGGCGCCCTCTGCCGGTTGAGTCCGGAGAGCCTTAGCATTGCTCTCAATCGCGGTCAGGGCAGCCTGCATCTAATCCACCCTTGGTTTTAGAAACTGGCATTTGTAACAATTATTAGAGGAGACTCTGTGGCAAGCTGATGAGTGGAGGAGCCACCAACCACGGAGCACTCCCAGGTCTTGGAACTACACAGTTTGCTTGGCTGGACTTCCAAATTGATTAGGACAGTCATTTCTTTTCTCTTTCCATTCTCCCCTTTTCTAGGGACCAGAATATCTAGAACTGTAATCCTATGCCTGGCCCACCATTGTATTTTGGGGACCAGATGATTTGCTTCTTAATTTCACAGGCCCACCACTGATGAAGAATGGTATGTAGGATGAAGACTGACCAAACTCTCACTCATGGTTTAAATGAATTTTGAAGCTGTTGAACTGATGAGATTTCAGTGAGCATTTGGGCTTCCAGATGGGGTGAATGTACTTTGGGTGTGAAATGGACATGAACTTGGGGAGACAAGGGAGTGGACTGTGGTCAATGGAAAACATTTCCCCAAAGATGACCACACTCTAATCCCCACAACCAATGAAAAAGTGACTTTACATAGCAAAAAGGGACACTTTACAGATGTGATTAAGCTTATTGCTATTAAGTACAATCCAGCTGGTTTGACTCATAGCAACCCTGTATCGGGTTTCCAAAAAGCTGGTGAGTTTGAACGGCCGACCTTGTGGTTCAAAGCAACTTGCAGTCCAGTGCTTATCCTACAATGCCACGCCATGACTCCAAACTGAATGTAAGCACAGAAACTGCAAACGGACAAGGATGGGATTCAAACCCACGCACAATGGATTAGTATAGTCCATCCCCTTAATCACTCCGCCACCTCATCGACTGATTAAGGTGGTGTTGTTAAGTGTTGTCGAGTTGCTTCCCACTCACAGCAACCTTGTATAAGGTTCCCAAGCAGCAGCTGACTGATTAGGGTTGTTATTCTGACCCATAGTGACCCTGTATAGTGTTTGTGAGGAATGACTGGTGACTTTGACCTTGCGGTTCAAACTGACTTTGCAGTCTAGAACATTAATCCGCAGCACCACACCAGGACTGATTACGGTTAAAGTGGGCCCAATCTAATCGCAAGAATCCATAAAAGCAGAAAGCCTTCCCAGCTGGGCTCAGAGAGATGGTCGGTAACGCAGTGTTGCCGTCTTTGGAAACAGAGAAAGGGGCCCACAAGTCAAGGTCTGTGAACAGCCTCTGTTGTTGCTGTTTCTGCTGAGTGTTGTCGAGTTGGTTCCAACTCCTAACAATCCTATGTCAGCAGAATGAAATACTGTCTGGTCCTGCACCATCCTCACAATTGTTACGTTTGAGCCCAGTGCTGCGGCCATTGTAACCATCCATCTTATTGGAGGTCTCCTCTTTTTCACTGTCCCTCCACTTCACCAAACATGATGTCCTTCTCCCATGACTGGTCCTTCCTAACATGTCCAACAACGTACATGAGGTGAAGTCTCACCATTCTTGATTTTAAGGAAGAATCCGGCGGTACAACCAAACGGACTATTTGTTCTGCTTGTAGACTCTCGATTCTGAAAAAAGCAATGAAACTGATTCCACCTTGGAGTGCGAACCCATGGAGACCATGTCAGACTTCTGACCCAAGAGCCTCCACATTGTGGTGATTTGTTACAGCAGCAACAGGAAGCTAATACAGACCTCAAAAGAACTTTCTCTTATGTGAGTCGCATCTATCAATACCAACCACATCAGAAATGAAACTCAGATTAAATTATTTAAAACAAAGATAATAAATGAATTCTATGTTAACGTTAATATTTTTAATTTAAAATACCTATATTTTCCCACCACCACAATAAAGCCGAGTGAATAGTATTTTTTTTTAATTTATATATTTATTTTTGCTTATATCACCTTTATCGCATTAGAGGAGCAACTGACATATTTCTTGAGTTCCACAGTTCACAGGTGGAGAGGGATCGTACTTTAATTTTAAGCTGAAGTCTCCCTCACATCTGATGTAGGTGATTTAGAGGATGAGATTCAAGGCTCTTGAACTATGAAGAAGTAGGTAAAATTTAGAACTTGGAGTTGATGCTTCTTGGGTTGAGACCAGGGTTTTGAACAGGTAACAAATGGTGAAGTAATTGCTGTCATAAACAAGGGTCAGGTAAGCACTGCATAATAACCACATCACTTCCTGTGGTATAGTTTAATCCATGGTGAATTTTGACCCCATGGTGTTGTTTTGTTTTTAAAGTTTTTATTGTGAATTGAGTGATGTGGCGAGAACATCAATTTTGTACTTATCCTATCATATTTCATTTCACTGCAATGATTACAATCATCATTCAACAGTATTTGCTTCTGTTTACTCTGTTTTTTTGTTTTTTGTTTTTTTTTTATGTACACAAAAATACTCAGGAATATATAATCATTTAAATAACCCAAGAGCACATTCTGCAAGCCTGCCTCCTGGCCACCAGCACCCAGTCCCTCTCTTTCCATGAGTCTAGAGTCCTCAGCTGCTCCCTCACTCCATGTCCTCATCTCTGCCTCCATCTGTGTTGTCACTGCTTCTCTGGATGGGGTCCACATTCCACTCGTCCTCTTCTTCTTTAATGGTCCTCTGTTTCTGTACTGTAAGAATAGCTACTACCACCACCCCCCCTTTTTTTGTTACAAAACTTCTACTTTTATAGTGGTGATTTGTTTTGCATGAGTCTGTAGCATCTGGCTTCAGAGAAGACAGCTGGATTCTCACAGCTGCTTCTGCATTGTCTTGTAATGGGTTGTTCTGGTTGAAGTTGTTGTTAATTTCCATTGAGTGGATGCAATGTTGTCTGGTCCTGAGCCCTCTTCAGAACTGTTGGTATGCTGAGTCCATTTGTGGATTTTGAGGTCACTGTGGATTTTGAGTGTGTCCTTTTATAAAATTATCACAATGCTATAGTACTGAGAAAAAGAGATTCTTATTCAACACATGCAGCAAAAAGTAACCAACTATGGGAAAATGAGGGCCGTGCCATCAGAGCACAGCCTGCCCTTGACCAAAGATCCTTACAAATCAAAGGGCATATATAACATCACAATTTAGTAAAAAGTTTCTCATTTCCATTGATTTTCCCCAAACTATCACATCTGTTCAAGAGCAAAGATGTCAGTTTGAGGACTAAAATGTGTCTGACCCAAGCCAGGGGATTTTCAATAGCCTCATATTCATGGGAAAGTTGGACAATTAATAAGGAAGACCATAGAAGAATGGATGCATTTAGTTATGGTGTTGGAGAAGAATATCAAAGGTACCATGAACTTCCAGAAAAGCAAACAAATCTGTGTCGAAAGAAATACAACCAGAATGCTCCTTAGAAGCCAGGATGGCCAGACTTCGTCTCTCACACTTGGGACATATTCTCAGGAAGTACCAGTCCCTCGAGAAGGACATAATGCTTGGTAAAGTAAAAAGAGGAAGACCCTCAATGAGATGGATTGACACGGAGGCAGCAGCAATGGGCTCAAGCATAGCAGCAATTGTGAGGATGTTGCAGGACTGGGCAGTATTTCACTCTGTTGTACTTAAGGTCACTATGGATCAGAACCAACTAGACGGCACCTAACAACATTGAATTTCAAATCTGTCTGGGAGGAAGTACAGCCAAAATGCTCCTTAGGAGGAAGGAGGGCAAGATTTTGCCTCATGTGCTTTGGACATGTCATCAAGTGGGCCAGTCCCCTGGAGAAGGACATCATGCTTTTTAAAGTAGAGGTTCAGTAAAAAAGAGGAAGTCCCCCAACAATGTGGACTGGCACCAGGGCTGCACAACTGATTATGAGCACGGTGCAGGACCTAGCAGTGTTTTGTTCTGTTTGTTCTGTTGTTAGGTCACTAGGAACTGGAAATGACTGGGCAGCACCTAATGACAATACTGAATCACCATGAATGTTTTTCTAATACTCATTGGTAAAAGTTTTCAGCAAGGACAATCAGAAGTATCTGAATTGCTCCGAGAGACCTTTGCCAAATACGAAAGAAGAGTGGCAACTGCCCTTTATCTAAAGGTCTTGTGGGCTGTAACAAGGTCGCGCCCAGGGAAGTCCCCAAGTTCTTTGTGTAAGCTGTTTTCTAAAAGGGAGCTATCCTTCCTGAGGACATACTGCCTCTCTCCCTGGGCTTGCCCAATTTATAATCTACTTCCAACCACTTTCATCCTG
>NW_006408864.1:2411144-2413743 GCF_000296735.1 Chrysochloris asiatica | reverse complement strand
ATAACAAGAAAAGTCAGCCTCACATAAATAAATAGTTGAAATAGGGAGAGGTGTTTTAATAGCCTGAGCATAATATTCTGGATATTGGTCTTTGATTTTATACCAAAATGCTACAGACGAGAGTTTAAAAGGTGAGGAGCAATCTGAAACCTTATCACAGTGAATGTTTCCATCACTGTTACATAAAACCCACTGCATTTTTGTTTTCTCTGTAAGTTACCTTTGAGTCTAGTTCAACTCATGGTGACCCAGGTCTGAGAGCAGAAGGGCCCATAGGGTTTTCAGGACTGGGACATTTTGGAGGCACACCCGCCAGAGCTATCCTCTGAGAAGCCTTGGGGTGGGTCTTTACTTGGTAATAAGGAACCCAGGTAGTACAGTGAGCCAAGTGCTGGGCTGCTAGCCTAAACTTGTTGGTTTGAACCCACCAGCCACTCTGTGGGAAAATCATGTGACAATCCACTCCCATGAAGATTGACAGCCTTGGAGACCCTGTGGAGCTCTGTGCTAGATGGTTGCTGTGAGTTGGAATCCACTCAGTGGCAGTAGGGTGGGTTTGGAGTTCAAGTCAGAGACTCATAGAGACCCTGTATAGTGTTCCCAAGGGCAGTTGGCAGGTTTGAATCACTGACCTTGTTGTTAGAAATCCAGTGCTGATACTACAGTGCCACACCAGGGCACTGTAGTGTGGGTTGTTGTTGTAGTTAAGTGCTGTTGAATCGGTTCCAGCCCATAGTGACCCTGTATAGGGTTCCCAAGGTTGTAAATCTTTAAGGGAGCAGAAAGCCTCATCTTTCTCCCACAGATCCGCTGACCTTGAGGCTAGTAGCACAACTTGTAATCACTACGTTAGACTTTGTAATATCATGCTTTTGGTTATTTGGAATATGTTGCTTTACTGAGTTATGCATTTCTCCCCAATCTTAGCCAACTTCATTATAAAATATCCAAAACATTAAACTGGTTAATGGTATCCCCAACTCCATCAGAAAAGTCTTAAGACATCAATATTTTGTGGTTAACAAGCTCCTGGGATGAATACAAGTTTTCCAAATTACTAATAGTCACCCAAAGCTTAAATTTTATCCTTGGTAATCAATACTGGTCGAGTTCTTTGACTTGAAGGGGCGGGCGCCCTTTGTGTGTTTTCTAGAAAATGTGTGCCATATATGTCCTGTTCTTTCCCGGGAAAAGGATATGCCAGGGAAAAGTGGGGCTTCCAACTGAATACCCAACATGCCCTTTTTCTCTCTGAAACCACTGTTCTTCAGCACTCACCACAGGTGTGTGATGTGTCGCTCCTGGATATTTAAAACCATCAATCATTTTCATGGTTCCATCAAGGGCACTCTTGAGTGGAACGGACTCATTCTCTTTTCTGCTGTGCTCACGTGGTGGTGAGGAACGCAGGTAGACATGGCTTTGACGCCATTGTGAAGGTGCTGTTGCTTTTTTGCCATCAGTGCAAATGTGAATGCCATGAAAAAGGCAAATAAAGTCTTTTTGTATTGCTATGAGACGGTGTGGTGCTGTGGGTTAATGTGCTGGACTTCAATGTCAGTTTGAACTGCAAGGTTGGTATTTCAAGCTCACCTACTGGTCATCAGAAACCCTAGAGGATCACTATGGGTTGGAACAGACTCGACGGCACTTAACAACAACAACGTTGCTGTGAGATGGTGTCCTGGTGTGGCGCTGTCCGATCAGCACTGGACTTCGAATTGCATAGTCAGCGGTTCAAATTCACCAGCTGCTCTTTGTGTGGCAAGCAGGCGTATGGATATAGGCACTGGCCCCCATGTTTCCCAGGCTCATAGCTTATTCCTGGAGCAAGATTCACATTCCAGGATATAAGCAACAGACCACTTGAGTCTCATGTGATTATCCAGGCTAATCTCCTGTTCCTGGCGCACCTCCAGGAGGGAACAGAGCCCCGAGATAATGTTTACCTGCTTCCACTTCTGTAACTGCTTGTTTGTATACTCACACATCCTTCCCTACCATATGTTTAAACCAACCAATCCCAAGGAGCCCCGTGAAATTGTTGGCCCCCGCTAACCAATCCCAAATGAGCTCATGTATGTACCTCCTATTCCCTATAAAATATTCTCATACAGAGCGGACAAGGCTCAGCTTCTGGATACAAATCCACTGAGCCACGTGCTAGCACAATAAAGCCCTTCCTTTGTTATAAACTGCATAGTGTTGGCACCTCCTTCAGAGCGACTCTGCTAACACATGGAAACCCTACACAGGGTCGCTATGAGTAGGAACTGACTGCACTTGACAATAACAACATTGTTCTGAGAACACTTGCCATTTTGACTTCATGGACCTTCTGAAAGAGTCTCAGGAACCCTCAGGGTTCCACAGAGCAGACTTTGAAACCTCAGGGTTCCACGCTGACCCTGTCAAGACTGAGTGGGTAATTAGCTCCAGGCTTCCGCATTCCTTACCGTGTGTCACAGGTTGGTTTCCCAGAATGCAGACTCTGAAGTGCAGTTCCATATCCAGGATTTTTTTGCATATATATATGTTGTTCTTGTTGTTAAGTGCCATCGAGTCGGTTTTGACCCATAGTGATCCTGAACAGGGTTTC
>NW_006408864.1:2391394-2394466 GCF_000296735.1 Chrysochloris asiatica | reverse complement strand
CGACAGTGCTACTCTAGCATACATGGGGGCACCATGAGTTGGAATCAACTTGATGACAACTGGTGTGGTTGATTATTCTTCAAACTGTCAATGCTGTGAAAACAATGAGTGGGGCTCTTTCTGTCACTGTGTGTGTGTCTATGTGTGAGCATGTTTCCCCTTAAACTGGATTGTATGTTTCTGAGGGCAGAGTCCGAAGCTCCTTCATCCACCAGCATCAGATGTCAGGCCAGCTTTCACTTGGGCAAGATGGCTGCTCTGTTTCCTCATTGATTTTCTGTATTGCTTTCCCAGACTCGCTCCACCATAACTATTCTTTTCCTTCTCTCCCCTTCCCTAGGGTTTAGCATATACAATTAATGGATGCTCAAAGTAGAACTGCAGATAAACAGCAAGTAATTGTTTAGTATTAATTGCAGCACAGGCAATATGTTTTTCTGGCAACCCTATGTGCCGGGGCCAGCCCCGGCAAACTTATTTCAAGGATTTTTCTGAAGGTTGATGCATGCGTCAGCGGAAAGGATTACACATAGTCGATAAGTCATGATGAATTCAAAATCATGCTTTATTCTTCTCTCATTCTTTACTGTCCTGTTCATTCTTTACTCCCCTGTTCTCCTGCTCATCTCTTCTGCTTCTTTACTCCCTTCCCCTGCTCCTGCTTTCATTCTTCTGCCATTCTTTTCTCTCCCCTCTGGCTTTCCCCTCTATTCTTCTTTCTACATGCTTTATTATCCTTCCTCTTATTCCTTCTTCACACTACTCCCCTTCACTCTTTACCTCCATTCTCCACTACATTCTCTACTCCATTCTACCACATTCTCTTTTCCTCTACTTTTTCCTTCTTTCCACTACTCCTTCCTTCTCTACATTACTCCTTATTCTTTTTCCTTCTCTACATTACTCCTTACACTACTCCTTACACTCCTTCTAAATTACTCTCCCTATTCTTTTTCCTTCTACACATTACTTCCCTTATTCTCTACATTCCTCTTTTCACTCTTTTTCCTTCTATCCCTATTCTATCTTACAACCCCCTTATATACCGTTACAAAAAACATTGCTTTCATAGTAATCAATGTCTTCAAATACAATCTATTCTGAGGTACACTCTTCATGGTTTACGACCCTTAGATTTACAACAAAGATGAGAAGTTATTGCAAAGAAACATTATCTCAAGGCATATGAGACATTCTGGCACCTTAAAACCTTTTAGTTAAAACATTTGTTCCTACATAAATCTATTCTTTTCTCTGAGAAGCAAGTTAACCTTCACATATGTTTCTTAACCTTTGTCTGTTAAGTCTTGTTAATTTTAGTTATTAGGTGCAATTAACTCTCCATTAACTTCTTCCATACACTATCTGTTTATAGCCTACAAAAATATCACTTATCAGAACATTTAAAAATCTAAGGCTATTTAAAACAACTTCTCTATTACTGATCAGACTTCTTATTTATGTAACTGTAGATTCTTATAGCCCTTATCTATAGTCAAATTAGTTTTTAGGAATTCTTGTACCCACAGCCCTTATTTATGGCCTGGTTGTTTTTAGGGATTCTTTATTGCCTTAAACTAAGGCTACAAGGAAGAGTGTTTATAATCACTAAGCCGAAGCTGGTAGTAATTCAATTGACAAATCCTGTCTCCTAGCAGTCTTAAGAACATTGTTAATATAAGTATTAAAACTACCTAAGATTACAAGTAGAATAAAATGTAGCTAATATACGGCATCTAACTTTTAATAAAAATATACTAAAGTATAGGAGAGTCAAAATCTAAAGTAAAAGGATACTAATAAAATCATGAGTAAATCAGAGAAAATTTAACTAGGGGCCTGTGCATAAAATAATTATTTGTGGCTTTGCCATCCAAAGAAAATAATTCATTGTTACTTTGCAAAAACAATGAATTCTTCTATGAGCAGGGTCCTCGTCGTCTCATTTATTTATTTTAATCCCTCAATTACTATGTCTCAATTTATTCATTTTAATTCCTTAATTATTATGGCTCCTGCCACCTATACAACCCAGACCCAGTAGGTTCCCTCAGAGATAGGTGTCACTGAGCCTCAAGAATCAGGAAGTTCCATTGTGTTTCAATTCCATTTTTTCAGGAACTTTCTGAAGCTCTCTGGCATATACACCTGTTTTCATGGGTTCTGCTCTCTGGTACACATTCTTAATACCTTTGGGTTGATGTTGTCTGGTTCAGATTGTATTTATTCACAATTCTGTTGGTTGTTGTAGTTGCTAAGTACCATCGAGTGACCTGATATAGGGTTTCCAAGGAGCAGCTGGTGGGTTTGAACTACCAACCTGTGGTTAAGAGTTCAGTGCTTATCCTACAGTGCCACACCAGGATGCCACACAATTCTGTTACACTCATTTCTGTTGTTTCTCTGAGCATTGGGGCCTAAGGTTTCTCCCTCCAGACAGAACCTTCAATTTCTATAATTGCCCCTCCCTCTGCCCACTAAAATGCCCGGAGTTTGTGAGTAGTTCATTGTGGCCTCATTTACTAATTAAGAATAATAAAGTATTCTTAACCACAGAAACTATTTCTCTGAGATAAACTTTAAACCCAGAAGTCAAGTAACAGTTTAGTGTAACTAGTAAAGAATGATGCCACTGTGCTTGTTTAGGAACCCTCTACAGGGGATGAAATTGACAACAGCAGTATGCTTTTGACCTAGTCTCGATGGCTCGATAATCAGAACTCGACTAGAGGAAGATGGAGGAAAAAAAATATATTTTTTTTGATAAAGGAAACAAGGGTAGATTGCTTCAATTTAATGAACCTGACCTATACTCAGAGTGGTAGTTACTCTAAATAACAACAGAGAGGGAAGGAGTCTTCACATCAAGTATCAATGCTATCCTTTCTGTACACAGGGTAGATAGGGACGGGCAACTTAGACATAGGCTACCTAAAATGAGCAGGCAATAAAGGCATGAAGTAAGTGGCTTACAAGGTTTCAAGAGGGAGTTAGTTTAAGAGTATGGGGGAAAAGAAAGAGTCCCCACTGAATAGCTGTCATCTTGTCTAGATGGGTCTGGTGAAAAGAGAT
>NW_006408864.1:2385469-2391109 GCF_000296735.1 Chrysochloris asiatica | reverse complement strand
GATTCATGGACTAAGAAGAGAGGGACTAAGAGCTGGTGGCCAGGAGGCAGACTTGCAGAATGTGCCCTTTGGAGATGTAAATTATTATATATGCCTTAGTGGTTAAAAAAAAAAAGTAACAGAGTTTATCATGAGCCAAAGCAGGACCAACACTAGAATCCCTTGTGATAATCATTTCACAAGAGGTGATGTGGACAAAGAAGGACATCTAAGGGCTCAACTCACCAGTTGCCCCAACATTATCCATCCCAGGGAAACTGGAAACAAATCTGCTATGAGGTCCGTAGATTATTAAGTACAAATTTATTCTAGCTCTCTCTCCTCTGTGCCTTCTTCAGGCCTGGGTTCACAGACATACTTGACCCTCTGTCCACAGGGGATCATCCACCCTCTGGCTCCTTTCATAGGTTCTTGAAAGCTGCCAGAATAGTTGGCTCTCCACTGTGCTGCCAAATCCTTTTTTCCTCAAACCCTCAAACTTATGTAAACTGTGTCCTATTTTTCTGTGGGGAGGTTTTACACACTTACTTACAAGCTGGTGGAAAATCCACAGTTTTATTTTTAAACCATCCCAATCCTTGGCTAACTCTTAGGGAGGTGCTGGAGGATCAGGGTAAAGAGGAATGTGAAAGAATGATATTTGCCCAAGACTGCCCTCTTCAGGCCTGGGAAGGTGCTACTTCAGAAAATCTATTGGTGGGGCCACTTCTTTGCTGGAAGTGATGAAATGACTGATTAAATGTTTGGCTGTTAACAAAGGCTGATGGCTTGAACTCGCCAGCAGAAAGACCTGGAGATCTGCTCCTATAAAGATTACAGCCTAGAAAACTCTACAGGGCAGTTCTACTCTGTCATATGGGGTGGCTATGGGTTGAAAGGAGCTCTGGTAGCGTAGTGGTTATGAATCGGTTTGCGAACCTTAAGGTAAGCGGTTCAAAACTACCAGCCGCTCCGCGGGAGAAAGAGGAGGCTTTCTACTCCTGTAAAGATTTACACCCTCGGAAACCCTGTACAGGGTCGCTATGGGTCGGAACCGACTCAATGGCACTTAACAACAACAACAACAATGGGTTGAAAGGAACACAATTGTATCCAACAACAACTTATTTGCTCCTTTGTACTGCCCTAGCCTCTCAAGAACTACAAGTGTGTACTGCTCAGCCCCCTCCAGACTGGGCAGCACAATTCTAAATGATAACTCAAGTAAATGAAATGGCACAGTCACCACTGAAGGCCAGACAAGCGCACAAGGGTGGAGGGTGTATTCTAGGGCAGTGACATGGTAAATCGCTTCCCCATCCCCCAAGAGGGAAGGATTATTCAAGCTGTCTCAGGCTCAGGCTGATCAAAGTGAAGGAGTGGGAAAACTAGAGTATATAAGGTGGTTTTGAAAAATGTGGAAAATTTCCAGCCTGGATAGTAAAAGACTATCTTAGTGGATTATTATTTTTATTGCTAAACACCATTGAGTTGCTTGCTTCTGACTCATAGAGAACACTGTATAGGGTTTCCAAGGAGCAACTGGTGGGCTTGAACTGCCAATCTTGTGGTTCACAGTCCAGTGCTAATCCTATAGCACCACACCAGGAGATTGGAAGAGGATATGATGCAGCAGTTTGGGATTTTTGTTTTGTTTTGTTAAATGAGGCAGACTGGAGCAATCTATCTCCAAGAAATACTGGGGTTAGTTACTCAGTGAACCCTGGAGTCCTGGTGTGGCACTCTGGGTTAATGCGCTGTACTGCAAAGTTGGTTTGAATTACAGCTCATCAGCTGCACCTTGGAAATCCTATACAGGGGCACTATGGGTCGGAACCAACTCAACGGCACTTAACAACAACAACAAAGTGAACCCTGGTGGTGCTGTGAGATTAGGCATTGAGATGCTGAATGTAAGGTTGGTGTTTCCAACCCCCCAGTCTCTCCTTGGTAGAAAGATTAAGCTTTCGGCTCCTGTAAAGGTTTATTCTAGGAAACCCTACATAAGGTCACCATGAGTCAGAATCCACTTGATGGCAGTCAGAAGCGAACAAAAAAAGAACCCTGGTGACCCAATGGTTAAGCACTTGCCTGCTAAATGAAGGGTTGGCAGTTCAAAGCTAACCCTTTCTCTGTAGGAGAAAGATGTGGCAGTCAGCTTCCATAAAGATCACAGCCCTGAAACCCCTATGGGGGCAGTTGTGCCCTGTCCTATTAAGTGCCCTTGAGACAGTTCTGTCTCACAGTGACCCTACGTAGGGTTTCTAAGGCTGTAAATCTTTACAGAAACAGAAAACCTCATCTTTCTTCAGCAGAGCAGCTGGTGGACTTGAACTGCCGACCTAGTGGTTAGATACAGTGCTTATCCAACAGAGTTAGTCACACAGCCCTATAGATGCCACCAATCAAAATCAACTCGTTGGCACAGAATATGTGAACAAAGCAAGATGTAGTACAGTGTATATAGTATATACAGGGCAGTGAATTTCTTATTATAGTCCTTCTGTTGTCATTGTTAGGTTCCATCAAGTCCGTACTGACTTATAGCGACCCTATGCACAACAGTAAGAATCACTGCCTGGTCCTGTGCCAACCTCACAATCATTGATACATTTGAGTTCATTTCTGCTGCCACCGTGCCAATCCATCTCAGGGGTCATCCTCTTTTTCGCCGACCCTTCACTTTACCAAACTTGATATTCTTCTCCAGGGACTTCTCCCCCTGATAATATGTCTGAAGTATGAGAGCTGAATTCTGGGCATTCTGGCTTCTAATGAGCACTCTGGCTGTACTTCATCCAACACAGATTGATTTGTTCTTTTGGCAGTCCATGGTACTTTTAATATTCTCCTCCAACACCATAACTCAAATGCATCCATTCTTCTTCTATGGTCTTCCTCATTCACAATCCAACTTTCACATGCATATGAGGTTATTGAAAATACCATGGGTTAGGCCAGGTGCACCTTAGTCCTCAAACTGATATCTTTGTTCTTCAGCACTTTAAAGAGGTCTCGTGCAGTAGATTTGCTTAATGTAATACATTGTTTGATTTCTTGACTGCTGCTTCTATGAGTGTTTATGATTGATCTGAGTAAAATGAAATCTTTGACAACTTCAATCTTCTTTCCATTTATATGGATGTTGCTTATTGGTCTAGTGGTGGAGGTTTTTATTTTCTTTACATTGAGGTTCTACCAAGACCGAGGGCTGTGGTTGTTGATCTTCATCAGTAAGTATTTTAAGTCCTCTTTGCTCTTAGCAATATGTGCCATCTGCATGTCGCAGGTTGTTAATGAGTTTTCCTCCAACCCTTATGCCATGTTTTCCTTCATATAACCCAGCTTCTCAAATTATATGCTCAGCATATGGACAGAATAAGTATGGTGAAAGAGTACAACCCTGGCACACATCTTTCTTATTTTAAATCATTCGGTGTTCCCTTGTTCTATTCGAACAACTGCCTTTTGGTTGATGTATAGGTTCCTCATGAGTTAAACTAAGTGTTCCAGAATACTCATTCTCTTCAATGTTGTCTGTAGCTTGTCATGATACATAATCAAAAGCCTTTGCATAGTCAATAAAGCACAGGTAGACATCTTTGTGGTATTCTCTGCCTACAGCCAAGATCCATCGGACATCAGCGATGATATCCCTCGTTCCACATCCTCTTCTGAATGTGGCTTGAAGCTCTGGAAGTTCTCTGTCAATGTATGATTGCAGCTGTTTTTGTATTACCTTCAGAAAAATTTTATTTGCATGCAATATTAATGATAGTGTTTGATGATTTCTGCATTCCATTGGGTCACCTTTCTTTGGAATGGGCACAAATATGGATCTCTTCCAATCATTTGGCCAGGCAGTCGTCTTCCAAATTTCTTGGCATACATGAATGAGATAAAAGAGTTGAATAGAAAATTTCAAATTCCTTTTTGGTTTTCTAACTCCAGGTCTTTGCACATTTCATTATAATACTTGATTCTGTCTTCTTGAGCTGCCTTTTGAAATTTTCTATTCAGCTCTTTTACCTCCTCATTTTTTCCATTTGCCTTAGCATCTCTATGCTGGAGAGCAAGTTTCAGAATCTATTCCTACATCCATTTTAGTCTTTTCTTTCTTTCTTGTCTTCTTAATGACCTTTTGCTTTCATCTTGTATGATGTTCTTGATATCATCCCACAACTCTTCTGGTCTTTGGTCTTTAGTATCTAATGCATTAAATCTGTTCTTCAGATGATCTCTAAATTCAGTTGGGATATGTTCAAGGTCATATTTTGACTCTTGTGGACTTGTTTTAATTTTCTTCAGCTTCATCCTAAATTTGCATCTGAACAATTGATGATCTGTTACACGTCTGCCCCGCCTTGTTTTAGCTGATGATATTGAGCTTTTTCACCTTCTCTTTCCGCAGATGTAGTCAATTTGATTTCTATGTATTCCATCTGGTGAGTTCCATGTGTATAGTCAGATCCTTCCTCTTTGTTTCCAACCATTACATTCCAATGCCAGTAAATATTAATACATCTTGATTGCATGTTGATCAATTTTAGACTGAAGAAGTTGGTAGAATTCCTCAATGTCATCATCATTGGCTTTAGTGTTAAGTAACCATGGTACCTTAGTAGGTTACAAGTTGGATGGCTAACCTCAAGGTCAGCAGTTCGAATCCACCAACTAATCCACACTTCAGGTCTGTAAATAATTACAGACTTGGAAATCCTATACAAGGTCACTATGAGTCTGAACTGACTTCTTGGCACTCAGCCACCAGCAGCAGCTGCCACATACTGCATTGGGCAAATCTGCTGCAAAAGAGCTCTTTAAAGAAAGTGTAAAGATGTCACTTTGAGGACCAAGGTGCACCTGACCGAAGCCATGGTATTTTCAATTTCTTCATAACCATGCAATAGCTGGACAATGAATAAAGAAGACCAATGGAGAATTGATGCATTTGAATTATAGTGTTGATGAAGAATGTTGAATATGCCATGGACTGCCAGAAGAATGAACAAATTTGTCTTGGAAGAAGCACAGCCAGAATGTCCCTTAGAAGTGAGGATGGCAAGACTTCATCTCATATATTTTGGTATATATTATCAGGAGGGACCAGTCCCTGGAGAAGACATCATGCTTGGTAAAGTCCAGGGTCAGAGAAAAAAATGAAGACCCTCTTGGATTGATACATGGCTGCAGCAATAGGCTGAAACATAGCAACTGTAAGGATGACCAGGCAGTGTTTCATTAGGTTGTAGTTAGGGTCACTATGAATCAGAACTGACTTGAAAGCACCTAACAATAATAACAAAGTCATGCACAGTCTTGTGACTATCACAAAATGATTGGGTTGGACTATGCAAATTAGGTATTTATGGCCTATAAAGGGGATTGGACAAACTTGTTAATAATGCAAATAAGGTAAATCCTTGGGGTGGACCTATGCAAATAAAATATATATAACCCTTGTAGGGGATTGGCCAGTTTTGCCATTCGCCTAGACTTAAACAGAGTCAATCACTACTATCAAGAAGAACCAGCTCTAATACATGACATAAATACACTGTCAAAACAATTAAAAACATACAACCAGAAGAAGACAAAATTGATAACTGGAACCTCCTGACACTTAGACACTTATGTGCATCAAAAGATTTCACCAAAAGA
>NW_006408864.1:2364840-2383644 GCF_000296735.1 Chrysochloris asiatica | reverse complement strand
AGCTTGAGAAATGCTGACCATGTTCTTCCTTTTTGGTTTTCCAATTCCAAATCTTTGCATATTTTATTATAGTATTTGGCTTTATCTTCTCAAGCTGATCTTTTGAAATTTTCTGTTCAGCTCTTGGACCTCCTCATTTCTTCCATTTGCTTTAGCATCTGTACACTGGTGAGCAAGTTTCAGAGTCTCTTCTGACATCCATTTTGACCTTTTCCTTCTGTCTTCTCTTCTTAGTGACTTTTTGCTCTCTTCACATATGATGTTATTGATGTAATCTCACAACTCTTCCGGTCTTCAGTCTTTAGTGTTCAATGTATCATATTAGTTATATGAAAATCAAAACAACAATGAGATATTAATGGCAACATTAAACAGAAAACAACAAATGCTGGTGAGGTGTGGAAAGACTGGTATCCTCCTCCGTTACTGTTGGGACTGTAAAATGGTACATCCACTATGGAAAATGGTATGCTGCTTCCTCAAAAAGTTGGAAATAGAAATACCATATGATCCAGCAATCCCTTTACTATATAGAGTCACAGGAAATAAGAGCCAGGACACAGTCAATTTATACACAACCATGTTCATCACAGTGCCATTCACAATAGCAAAAAGATGGAGACAGTCTAAATGCCCATCAATGGAAGAATGGATAAACAAACTATGGTACATACACGCAATGGAATACATTGCAATGTTGAAGCATTTTAGAAACACCTCATAACATGGATGATTGTGGAGGATATTATGCAGAGTGAAATTAATCATTCACAAAAGGTCAAATAATATATGAGATGACTATTGGAAAAACTGAAGAAAAAGTTTTCATGCTAAAAGAAATATTCTTTGACGGTTGCCAGGGGTAGGAAGGAATGAAGAGTAATTCACTGGCTAGATGGTAGATGCATGTTGGGGAGGGCAACATACCAGAAGAGGGAGGCTGGCAGAAGAATGATGAAGACCCATGATAACACATTTCTGCAAGGTGTGCAAGGAACAACACTGTTCTGCAGCTAGATACATGGACAGATATACAGGCTGAATAGGTGTGGGAGTATACCCATGAATATATAAGGGTTTAAAAGAGTATATTTGTGCATGGGTATTTACCTTTGCTGAAAACACACCTATGGAGCAAATGGGACAAAATTATAAAAATAACAACAACAAAAAAAACTTCTTAGATATTATAAAACATCTTAAGAGGGACTGCCTGTGCTCTGGGGCTCAGGACCTAGTCTCATGGGACACCATGGTTAATTGACATAACATAGTCCTCAAAGACAATGTTCTACAGTCTGCTTCGGTGAGTAGCAACTAGGTTCATTGGCAGCCACCGAAGATGCAGATATTTGTCTCTCTGTGTGTGGAAGAAAGCAGTGTGATAAGAATCGAAGATGCTTGGAATCAACTAGTCCAGTGGACCAATGGCGCAGGTGAACATCAGTCACCACAACACTGAGACCAGAAAAAGTAGATGGTACCTGGCTACCACTACCAACTGCTCTGAAAGGGATCCCATTAGAAGGTCTAGGATAGAGTGGGAGAACATGTGGAACAAAACTCAAAATTACACAAAAGGATCAGACTTACTGGTCAGAAGGAGACTGTAGGAATCTGGGCCTATGGCCCTCGATCGTCCTTCATGTCTGGAATGGAATTCACCCTTGTGAGTGTTTGCAATTTTCAGCCAAGCAGTAAGTAGATATATAGGGGGACAACAACACTATTAAGGCATGTTCACTATGGAATGATCAGTCATTTAAGATCAAAGGAGCATCATTTACCTAAGGACAAAGTTGAAAAGGGATGGGAAGGAGGGGGGTATGAAAATAGGAGCCACAGGGAGGAAGAGTGTGGGTACTCCTAAGCACCTATCAACAGAGCTAAAGAACTTTGAAACGCTTGCCAGAGCAGGGCCAGAGACCAAGCTGAGGAGTCAAGGGGCAAAGAACAGAGAGAGAGGCCAGAGAAGAGGCTGTCCTGACCAAAGAACTGTATCCTGAGTTGCTCCTGTTTGGTTACAATCTGAATTGTAACCTGTTACTTGCTAATAAGCCCCATAACTGTGACTATGATCTGAGAGTTATGTGTGGCCAATTACAAGGAATTATCAAGTCCACCAGAGAAGTAGAGAATGTCATGAAAGGACTGGCTGGAGTCAGGATAGGTAAAAGTTTATCATGTTTGACCTTGAAGAAGTTGTATTCTTCATGGTGATTCCTTCTCCCCTTTGTGAAGTTAAGAGTAGGTCTGTGACAATTAAGGTTTTATGCCAACTTGACTGGGTCAGGATTCTCAGTGGTTTGGCAGTTGAGATGTAGTTATTACTGAGATCTATATAATGTAATTACCTCTCTGTTGCAAAGGAAGTTTCCTCAGGGTTGTAGCCTGCTTCCAATATAGTGGACACTTGTTTGCTTTCTGCTGGGTCTGGATCCTGCATCTGGTTCATCTTCTGGACCTGAGTTAATGGACAATGAGACTTACCTGCACTGGATCAGTCACACCGGCCACTTTGGCAAGAGGGGCCTGGCAGTGAACATGGTGGACAGCAAGCACAGCATGAACATCCTCAACAGGATCCAGGAACATTTTAATAAGAGGATAGAAAGACTGGACACGGATGACTTGGATGAGATTGAGAAAATCGCCAACTGAGAAGCTCCCCCAGGACCAGTGTTCCCTCTTGGCGCTCCCTGCATGGGAGACAGTGCTTTCCCGGCACAGACCCGCAGCCACCAGAGAAGAAGGCGCGAGTAGAATAAGCTATCTACCTCATATCAATTACGTTTGGACCTGACAAAAAAATTGGGCGAATGATGGGGGAAGGTAGAAAAAAAATTTGTTTACACAACTTGTCAAGATTAGGCGTGAATATGCAGAAATTTACCTTTTGGAGAAAAAAAAAAAAAAAAAATCCTGGGTGCTGTCAGCAGACTGCCATCTTCCCTGCCTGATCTGCCTGCCTGCCACCTGACCTGCCAATCTTGGTTTGTCTGACCCATGGACTTTGAACTTGTCCACCTCCACAGCTGTGGCATTGCAAAAAATGGGTACTCCAGTACACTTAATTGTGCTCATGAGGAAACTATATATAGACCAAAAGGCAGTTGTTAGTGTTACTGTTCTGTTCCTTTAAAATCAGGAAAGGTGTGCACCCGAATTATAGTCTTTCCCATCCTTATTCAACCTTTATGCTGAGCAAGTAACCCAAGAAACTGGATTTTATGAAGAAATATTTGACATCAGGATTGGAGAAAGACTTATTAACAACCTGTGAAATGCAGATTCAACCTTGCTTGCTGGAAGTGAAGAGGACTTAAAATACTTACTAATGAAGATCAATGGCTAGAGCCTTCAGTATGGGTTGCACTTCAGTGTAAAGAAAAAAATCCTTACAACTGTACCAATAAATAACATCATGATAAATGGTGAAAAAACTGAAGTTATTAAAGATTTCATTTTACTTGGACCCACAATCAGTACTCATGGAATCAGCAGTCAAGAAATTATGCCAAGTATTATTGCATTAATTAAATCTTCTGCAAAAGTCCTTTTTACAGTTTTCAAGAACAATGATATCAGTTTGAGGACTAAACCGAAGCCATGGTATTTTCAACTGCCTCATCTGCATGTGAAAGTTGGATAGCAAATAAGGAAGATCCTAGAAGAATTGATGCATTTGAATTATGGTGTTGGAGGAGAATATCGTAAGTACCATGGACAGCCAGAAGAACAAACAAATCTGTCTTGGAGGAAGTACAGCCAGAAGGCTCTTTATAAACCAGATGGCAAGACTTCATCTCTCATACTTTGGACAGCTGGCATTTAAATTCTCAGAGTTTACCTTCATCCCCATCCCTCACAGGACAGTTGTTCCGAAATCCAACTTGGATTTCTTCAAGTGGAAGGAAGCTGCTGTTTACTTCTGCAGTGCTCACATGTCTGACAGATCAGCTGCCTGTCTGAATCAGAAGATAACTTGGTCATTCTTTTCCATACTAACAATTTTGTCATTCTTTTTCAACTGAAAAAACATGACTCATCTATTGGTATAGCATCTGGATGGCTTATACCAGGCTGATCTGAACAGCCAGTACAGGCCAGGCTGTTGGGAGTGACTAAGAAGTCTCAGGAGGCTGCTGTTCACTGGTGGATGGAATGCTTTGGAAGCTCATTTGAAAGCAGTGAAGCCAGGTTACCCATTTCTTCTTTTAATGTAAGTCTTCATCTAAGGCATTCTTTTTCCTCTTCCTTGGCTCCAGTTGTTGTTTTTGTTGTTAAGTGTCATAGAATTGGTTCTGACTCATAGTGACCCCTCTTTAGGGTTTCCAAGGAGCAGCTGGTGAGTTTGAACTGCCAACTTTGTGGTCCAAACCAACCTTGAGGTCCAATGGCTAGCCTACAGTGCCATACCAGGACTCTGGTTTCTAAAGGAAGTGAAATTGGACATATATAGAAAGCCAGGCAGTGTAATGGAGAAAAACAACCAGGAAATGTATTCCTGTGTACTGGAACATTTAAGAAAGGCAGCTCTGAAACTTAGGTCCTGTAGGAGGGACCATGGCTTAGGTGGGTGGGCTGTAGAGCTGACTGGCCACACTGTTTAGTTGTGGTTTTAAGCCTCATTAGATTGTAGAGAAAATGGTCTTGTGCAATATTTGCCCTTTTGTGATGGACTTGCTTCACTCAGCGTGTCCTCAAGGTTCATCCACATTATGAGCTGTTTTGCAGAGTCGCTGTTATTCATCAAGGTTGAATAGCATTCCATTGTGTATATATACACCAAAATTTGTTTAACTATTCTTCCATTTGTGTCTCCATCTTTTTGCTGTTGTGAACAGTGCTGCAGTGAACAATGGTGTGCGTGTATCTATTTGTGTCCTGGCTCCTATTTCTTGTGGATGTATATCAAGTAGAGTGATTTCTGGGTCATAAGGTATTTCTATTTCCAACTTTCTGAGGAAGTGCCATACCATTTTCCAGAGTAGTTGAACCATTTTAGTCCCACCAGCAGTGTGGGAGGGTCCCTGTCTCCCCACACCCTCTCCAGCATTTGTTGTATTCTATTTTTCTGCACTTGGCTGTTAATGCTGGTGTGAGATGATACCTCATTGTTGTTTTGATTTGCATATCTCTAATGGCTAGTGGTATGGTGCTGTAGGATCTGCACTGGACTGTGAACCACAAGGTTGACAGTTCAAACCCACCAACTGCTCCTCGGAAACCCTATATGGGGTCGCTATGAGTCAGAACCAACTTGATGGCACTTAACAACAACACAACAATGGCTAATGATTTTAAACATTTCTTCATATGTTTGTTGGCTACCTGAATGTCTTCCTCGACTTTGTTCATGTTCTGCACCCATTTTTTAATTGGGATGTGATTGCAGACAACATGGAACTTCTTCTGCTTATCCTATAAAAATTTGTACGTGATCTTTGCCTGAAACTATTTGTGCCACAGACCTGAGACACGTTGATCTGACTGAAAGTCCACAGGACTTGAAACAAGGAAACCATAGAATTGTGTCCCTTCCCTGAGATCTACTTCTGCAGTGCCTCAGTATTCTTTTCTGTAAAATGGGAATAATCATCCTTCCCTTACAGGATTGCTGTTAGAATTAAATGAAGCCACAGATTGAGACCAGAAAAACTTGGCTCCCCTCATTTTAGACAGCCATATAAGGATAAATCAGTACAGGATAATGTGCCGGACTGCACGGTCAGTTTGAACTGCAAGGTTGGCGGTCCAACCCCACCAGACGATCCTAGGAAACCCTATACAGAGTTGCTATGAGTCAGAACCAATTCGACGGCATTTAACAACAACAACAAGGGGTAGAAGTAGACTTAGCCTCTGTATCACATAACTTGAAGATTTTAAAAGGTTGGCAATCTCTTCAGCCCAGGCTTTCACTGTAATCTTTTGAGAGCAGTTTATGATGTTGCTCAAGTTCTCCACTTACTCCCTTCATTGTAGGGGTTCTTGGAAGTTAACATATCTCTGGATTTGGTACTTGAGGAACAGGAAGTGAAACCAGCCCATTATGATGGTAAATTTTGGGGTCTGGACCACAGGATAACAGAGCACTGTCAAGAGATGCAAAGCCCCATTCCACCAGCGATTTTTTGTGTCCTGTGTAGTCAGATTCCTGCCTCTGAGTTGGGTTCCTGCCTCCCTGACGTGTGATGGAACAGATGTGGAGAGGCAGGGCAGCTTGGCTTTCTTCATTGAAAGGTATGGTCTGAATTACGGCTTGAGCCCCATGCTTGTTCCTGTTTCTGTGGGCTGGTTCTTCTGGATCCCTCTGAGCTGGTGACTTTCTGACCCCTTGCTTTAGGGGATAGATACTTGGCTGGCCCTGCCTGATCTCTTAGCTTTAATTTCATTTGGTTTAACACAGGATTACTTGGCTGGAACACCTCCATCTTAAGAGTACTCTGTTATTCTTTGTTTCCTTCTTTTGTTGTTGTTGTTAAGAATATATAGGGCAAAAGATACACCAATTCAACAATTTCTACCTGTATAATTCAGTGACAGTGATTACATTTTCCAAGTTGTACAATGCTTTTCACCCTCCTCTTCTGAATTGTACCTCCTCCATTCACATCAGGGAGCTCTGGTAGTGTAGTGGTTACAAATCAGGCTACAAATTACAAGGTCAGCAGTTCAAAACTACCAGCTGTTCTGCTGAAGAAAGATGAGGCTTTCTGCTCCCGTAAAGATTTATAGCCTCAGAAACCCTATACAAGGTCATGATGAGTTAGAACCCATTGGATGGCACTTAACAACAATGATGGTTTTAAAGACACCCCCCCCCCAGGACCCAGGTCCTTGCAGCACTGGACCTCAGATGAGATATAGGCAGAGGGCATTGCTCTGGGTGTCCACTCTGGGGCTTTGTCCATTGGCAGGTAGGAGGAACAGTGGGTGGGGTCACCCTCTCAGCCTCTGTAGCACCTCTGCCAAGCAACTCCATGGGATAACCGGAAGTGGGCTTGAAGAAGGCTGGAATATGGTATTCACACAACCAAATCATATAGTCTTCTATTACATAGCACTTATTATACATGTTATGTGTCTCATATTTACTGTATTTACATTGGACTTTCTTACCACATGGCTAGAATTGGTTATAGACGTTATAAATTTTAATATGAGGAAAATAGGTATTTTAAAAACAATGCTGAGAAGCCAAAATCAGAAAATAAAATTTGCTAGAGGTCTGAGGCAGGATGGGGTTCAGTCTGATGTCTTGTCGTCTTGTGCTTCACTTTTCTCACCAGCCTCAATCTCTGCATCAGAATCTGTGATCACAACCTTCTCCATTATGACTTCAGTGAGGTCCCTGGGAGAAGAACAATGCCAGTGGCTCTTATTCTTGATAGGAACAATTAAACTTTTCATTACCTCCTCATTTTATTGTTATGATAATGTTTCAATTTTATTTATTTTGTTGTTACTGAGACTATACATACCCAAACACACCACTGAACAATTTGGTGGCATTGATAACAGGCTCCAGGTTGAGTAAACATTCTCATCCTCCTTTTCTGTGTTGCTCTGCCCCCATCAAATGCCCTCTAAGCATCCTAGCTAATCTTTTGAGCTGCTGTTGTCTGTTTGACCCCATGTAGGTAGATCTTGTTGTTGTTAAGTGCTGTTGAGTCGGTTTGAACTGCCAACCTTGCGGTTCAAACTGACTTTGCAGTTCAGCACATTAACCAACAGTGCCACACCAGGACTCCAGGTAGATCTTAAGAGGGTATATAATACTTGAGGTAGACATTCTTTACAAGCTAAGCTAATTGTTGCTTGGTTTTTAAGAAGACCTCAGAGGATATATTTGGTTTAAGGTTTAAGATGATCTCAGGGCAGTGGTTTTAGGGGTTTCTCAAGCCTCCATGGCTCTAGAAAGTCTAGAGTCCATGAAAATTGGAAAATTTTCTGCATTTCTCCCATTTTGATACCTCTTTTTAGACAAGAAGTTTCAATTGTCCCTGACCTTGTGACCTTGTGTCCTTGTTGAAAATCTCATCCTCTTCAGAAGAATCCTTGTCATGTAGTTTCTGTGCCATGTTTTTCTCATGCGTGGCGTTGACAGGGCTATATATATCCCTGAGCCAAAGTGGTCGCCTTCTCCAGAAAAAGCCTCTCTCCTAGGAAAGAGAAAGGGAACAATGAGCTCCTGCAGGTCTTCCCTGCTTTCTCCCACTGCTGCAGCACTGGGTGTGCCCACCTGCATACCTGACTTTCAGTTTCTGATGTGCATCTCCTGTATAGCAGACTCCAGAAAAAGCCCCTTGGGGAAAACACCCATGAAAGGCAATTAGTTATGGCTACCATTTTACATGTCTCTCTTAATACTTACCTCTGGTTTTAACAGAATTCCAAATTTCTCACCACTCACAATCCCAGTTAGCACCACAGACGTGGGGACTGAGACTGGCTCCACACACCAGACTTCTAGAAGCCTTCCGTGTCTGTCCACAGGCCCAGAGGATTCCTAGGTGGACCACTGGCCTGGCATAGACAGAATTTTCAACCCCACTTACTTCCTTGACCATGTGCCTTTGTGCATTGAACAAGTTGCACAACCATGCTAGACAGCCCTCTCTAGAGATAGTTCACACCTGTCCCTTTCAGATTTGGTCTCACATGCTTCAATCTCCTGGAGGAGGAGGGAGAGTAATGGATAAGATACTTCTATTTTTCTAGCTGCTTTAACCAGAAACCTGATTTTCATGCTGTAGGTGATCACTGATGGGTGAGTGGGCTGTGAAATCAGTTTAAAGGTCATCATGACTAGCATTTAAAAAACCAACAAAACTGAACAGAATAGAAAATTCCAGAGTACACAGTGTGTACTAAATTTGCATTTGAAAAAAAAGTTGCCATCAACTTTGACATCATGATGACCCCATGATGTCAAAGTAAAACTGTGTCCCTTAGGGGTTCCCATGGCTGGGTTTTGGAAGTAGATAGCTAGGCCTTTCTTCTGAGGTGCTTCCAGGTGGCTCAAACTTCCAACCTTTCAGTTAGCAGCTGAGCACATAACCATCCACACCACCAAGCTTGCTTTAGAATGCCTTCTGTCTCTATTAAGTTTGCATGTACTGAGCCATGCTATCGACATCGAATGCAGTTCACAGCCTAAGCACAATGTAGCCAATGGAGAAGAACCCAAAAGGGAAGAAGCTGTCCTCTTTCTGACACCCACTAGCAGTGGGATCATGGGATATGATATTTTCCCTTTCTCCCTCTCAGTCTGAGACAAGCTATCCTCCAAGGCCCCTTCCAGTTAAAACTCTTTGAGGTTTGGATAAGGGGAATACAGTGGAGACTTGATGACCAGTAGGATGAGAAGTGACATTTTCCTGTGACTTTAAAGAAAAGACCTCATATATTCTACCTTCCATCGGCCTTGAAGGAGACCAGCCCTCTTACTCAAAGACCAGACAGACTTCCCCAATCTTTCCCCAGAGTTCCCTAGGAAGGCCCCTGGCCCACCACCAGCAGGAAGAAACAAGCGCAGCCTAATTCTCTCCTCTGTGCAATACCATCAAACTCAGCATGGTCTGTGGGGCTAATTTTGCTGGAGCTAGACAAAATAACAGGATGAGTGTCTCCTGCCCAATCTTTGGCATTGCCCCTATTGTAAATTGAAGGGCTTGAGAAAAGGCACTCTAAGACACTCTTCTCATTCTCAAATTCTATTTTATACATTGTCAGATGATGAATGTTTTGCTGTATATATTCTAACCAGAGTAGACATTTTGAAAAAATCCCCAAACTAATATTTACCTTTGGCATCCTTTTTCATTTTCCTTAAAGGCTCATCTATGAGAATAAATCTGTGTTGGAAGAAAGCATGCTCATGGTTACCCCTCACATCTCCAAGCCTTTATTGATTCCTTTTATTTATTTTAAGCCTTCTCCACTGCTCGATGCTAACCTTTTTGAGCACAGGAATTCTATCCTGTTTAGTAGTTCTTTACTCTTCCTCTATACATAGTTTAGGATCTGGCATATATTTTAATATATTTTATTGATCATATAATCATATAATTTCTGATAAATGATGGATATGATCTACATAAGATCCCAAATTCTTAGAAGTAGGAAAGGAAGGAAACCTCCTTAGTTTGATACAAATATTTACTAGAAATTTAGACAACAGATTTGCTTTAAGGTAAAGAATTAGGAAGCCAATTACTACAGCTACTATTCAACATTGCTTCAGAAGGTACTAATCAACACTTAAGCAGGATGTAAGTATTAGGAAAAGAGATAAACCTATCATTATTTGCATGTGAAATTAGAGACCACCTAAAAACGCTCAGGAGATCAACTACGTTTCTTGGGAGTATGAGAATTTGGAAGGAGCCCTGGGAGTGCAGTGGCTAAGTGCTCAGCTGCTAACTGAAAGGTCAGCAATTCAAACCATGGAAGATGTGGCAGTCTGTTTCCATAAATAGTCACAGCCTTGGAAACCCTACGGGACAGTTCTGCTCTATACTCTAGGGCTGCTATGGGTCCGAATCAACTAGATGGTCACAGGAACAGGTACGGGGAATGTGCGAATTCAGTGAAGTGGCTAGATAGAAATCATACAAACCTCAACAGTTTCCTGTGCACCACCCTACATTACTTAGAACATGTGCTGGCACTTCAGTAACAATAATAAAACAGTATCTGTGAGAACATACACAGTTACATGTACAAGATGAACAAGTGTGAGAAAGCAAATAGAACTATACCTGCATATCGAGAACATATTGGTTTGGCAGAGGCTATTTCTACATATGTATTTGTATGTGCTGCAAATATGACCATGTATCTATAGCTATGTATATAGAACAACATACATGAGGAAAGCTATGTAATCTTCTTAGCCGTACTAAACGCTTTAAGATGCTAATAGCTGCTTGTCAGGAAATGAATAAATCATTATAAAACTGAACAAAAATAAGCCGAGCTAAATTCCAGTAGGCTACCGATGCAGGAGTCGGGCTGCGATATTTTAAATGAATCTATTTAGACAATGTCTTACACATTGGAGAAGATGCTAAGTAAATCTAAGCAATCGACAAGATAATACTCTTATCTTTTTGTTGTATCCTTTCTCCTCGGGTTGACTGATCACTCCATAAGAGCAGACATTTTATCTTTCTCATCACTTCAGTCAACAAAGGATAGAATGAAAGTGACTGGTGACTATGTCAAATCACTGCCCTAGTTTTTGGTGGAAGAAATTTTGCTATCATGTCAACTTGGCCTTTTTAAATGTAACTTCCCAAACAAGTCTAATGGCTTGCTATCTTGGTTTCAAGTCCACCAATACTTTTGGGGGATGGGGTTCCTTTCAAAAATCCCTGGAGTATACTTTGCAATAAAAGCACAAAGTGTACCCCAGTCCTAGGGATTAAAGAGGACTAACAAACAGTAGTAGGTGGGAAAGTAGCCGTGATTTTCTGTTTGTGGGCTCTAAGTCTATTATAAAGACAAGATGTATTCTGGAAATTTGACAAACTGTTGTCCTTACCTCAATGAGACAGAAAATTAGAATCAAAATCATCACTACCACAGTCACAGATATTGCCAAGATGAGTTTGTTGTTATAACCATATCCTGGAACTTCTTTTGTGAGCTAAAAAACAGGAGAAAAAAAAAAACACTTTTTTTTAAAGAACCGAGAGATTCAAAGGCTAAGAGCTAACTGTTCATTTTTCAGAACTCAGTGCTTCCGGTTGAATCTAGCTTGTAGTTTCATCAAGAACATACACATTTAATAATCTTACTCTTAAGCATTCTTCTTGTAGAATAATGATAAGTCATTTTCTTGTCTACACTAGGAATACAGGCATCATTCTCTTAATAAGTAAAGTAGGGAGTGACTATCTTAGCCAAAGCAGTTTGTTAGGATCAGATTTGGAGTAGGAGCTTGGCTACTCCAAAGGCTTATCCTGAACACTGTTAGAAAAGTCTGGGTTCTATGTTTCCAGAATTGTCCTCACCTCACTCGACTCCTGCTTGTTTTGCTCACTTTGGACTTCTGTGCTCTCATTGATATAATTCTCAGTTTTCCATCGGTCTGTATCCCAGTCTGCTTTTAATACCTTAACATCTTGCTGCTCACTGACCAGCTTCATCAGGAGATGAGCTTGGCACAGGCCAGTTGTACATGGGGCTTAGAGCAGTCCATTTTCAAAGTCTGGATCACACGAGAAATGAGCCTTCTCACATCATTGTTGGGGATGAGGGACCGCAGCTGCTGGTTTAATTGGATTTCAAATTGATCACCTGGGGATAAGAGCAACGGGAGAGAGGAGCCTTCGGGCTTGGAGGGTAAGTCAGTGCCCATGTTATGGTATTCCCACTGTGTTTCATTGGTTTGTTTAACAGGTGGCATTGTCAGCAGTCACAGCAGAACGTGCAGTGGAAAGATCCTTATAGGCAAACATTTCAGAGGTAGTCTCATATGGCACAATAGCATTGTGGATAGTAGTGTTTTCTGCAGGTTCTGGAAAATGTAATTCTGGAAAGGGATTTTCTGGAGAACTCAGGCCTCCTGAAGATGAAAACACTTCTCACAGAGGGGAATTTATGAGGCTCCTCAATACAGGGAAAGCAGGTCTCTTTCTAAGCATGAGCTTATGAAGGGAACCCTTTTTTTTGAACCTTCGTCTTGGTTTGACCTTTGGTCTTCTATGAACCATACACAAGTGAGATTTATGGAAGATGTAATTTTTTCCAGAATGTGATACTTTTTTAGGAACTTCCATATTCTGAACTCTAGCATTTGCATCTTCTAACACAGAAATGGTGTGGATCAAGTCTTTCGGTTGGTTTCTAACTTCAGGTGGGACTTTTGAAGGAGGCAAGGTGAAAGGCATGCCCTTTGAGTATTGTTTCAGGAAAGATGAGACTACTGTCTTATGGTTCTTGATGAATGATGGCTCTTTGTCAAAGGAGACTTCCCCTAACTTCCGCAGCCTCCGTACCTGATTCATTTGCTCCAGTCCCCTCAATGCTGGCCTCCTGAGCCTTCTGGCTTTGGGGGTGTTCTCCACAAATGACTTGGCCCGCTGTTTCTTCTTGATGTTCTCATCTTCAATTGCTTTGAAGTGCCTTTTCTTCATGCCCCTTGACCTCTTAAGGACTCTGTTTACCCTCTGCAGTCTTTTCCAGACACCTGTTCTCTGGATCTTTGCCAGATAGTTTCCCTGGGGCTGAGTAGTTTCCAATTTTGGGGGAAAGATTTGGTGTTTAAATTTGGCACCTAATGGTTGGGTTGCATAAACATGGCTATTTTTCTTTATTCTTAACCTCATCAATTTTTTCTTGAATTTCTGCATCTAACAAATTTTCCAGAAAATAGAGTTTCCTCAGTTTATTTTTGTAAGTTGCATTGTTGGGTACAGACTTAAGAGAGGGATTCCCTGTGGTGTTTTGCAAATAATTCAGGGCCCTATCTCTGTCTTGTACATTTGAAAACAACAGTTTAATGAACGGTAATAGTGTTGATTCTATATCTTCTAGATTTCCTTCAGAGAAATAAGGCAATATGTAATTGAGGGCACTAATAACATCACTTTCATCATTAAAGTCTTGTGGCTCATTCAGGACAGTTGACAAATTGACACCGCTTTTGTCTAAGGATGCCTTCTCTGGCTCAATAGCCAACTCAGTGCTGGAGTTCTTCTTCCGGGCTTGTAGTGCCTTCATGAACCTTCCTTCTGTCGCACCGACAGATGCTTCTTCACCTGCCAAAACAGAAGAGACTACGTTTGATCATGTAAGACCGGTGAGATGGCTTTTTGTCAATATGTAACCATATATCCCAGCTGAATAAATTAGGAGTCAACAAAAAATTGAGGAGAAAATAAACCCAGGTTTATGTTCCTAACTAGCAGCGATGATTCATTATAAGTGTGTCTACTATGTCCATCCAGGTTCTTTGGAACAAGAGGCTACCTACTCACGACATGCCATAGAGTAAAAGATGCTAACTCTATTTAGTATTATAGAGGCTTGGTGAGACAGTGATGAAGCATTCAGCTGCTAACCAGCAGGTCGATGGTTCAAACTCATCAACTGCTCCAGAGGAGGAAGATATGGCAGCCTGCTTCTGTAAAAATTCACAGCTTTGTGAACTCTGTGGGGCAGCTCTCCTTTGTCCCATATGGTTGCTATGAGATGGAATTCACCCAATGGCAATAGGTTTTAATATAGGATTATTCCAATGGTCTCCAAAGGTCAATTGGCCAGTACTTAATAAAAGTCCACAGCTGGGAGACAAAGATTCTCCCACTTAGCAAGATACAGCCTGGAAGAAAATATTTATGAAACACATATCTAGGAGAAGGAATATGTATACAGAAAGCACTCTTGCAACTCAAAAAATTAAGGTCAATATCCAATAAAAAATGGCAACAGATTTAAACAGACACTTAATCTTCATTAAAGAAGATGCAAATGGCAAATAATAGACAGCTATTACAGAAATGCCAATTAAAATCACAATGTGATACCATTATATACCTACCATATGTAGGTATTAATAGTATATAGATTTGCACTGAGCTGCCGCTATAAAAAACAAACAGCACGTCTTATTTGTAAATAACTTAACTTGAAATGTACAGAAAAGGCTAAAAAATAAAAATAAAATAAAGACTGAAATATAAATATTAGGTAAAATGCCAGCAGTTGTAATACTCAATACATTCCTGGTGGAACAAAATGGTCAACAACTTTGGAAATATTAATGAAATGGTCAACAACTTTGTAATATTAAATGAGGGGGCTGCAAAAAAACAAGGAAAAAATCCCATTATCTTTTCATTCCATTTCCGCACAAACTTTTCAAGCCTTCTCCTTTGCACTCAGCATGTGACGTAGTAACTCCTCTCCTAGGTGCTGATCTCAAAGAAATGAAAATGCATGCTCACACTAAGATCTCTGAGTGATCACAGCTGGTTTCTTCACAATAGGCAAAAGGTGGAAACAACCCAAACTGGCCATCAGCTGAGGAATGGATAAACAAACAGTGGCATTTCCATACAAGTGGACACTACTGTTGTTAAGTGCTGTGGGGTCAGTTCTGACTCATAGTAACACTGTATAGGGTTTCCGATACTTCATAGGAGTAGGAAGCCTCATTTTTCTCCTGTGGAGTGGCTGGTGAGCTCGAACTTCAGACCTTATGGTTCACAGTCTAGTTTTTATCAAATGGAGTCACCACATTCCCACGTGGATTGCTCCTCAACAATATAAAAGGATGAACTGCTGATAGATGCACTAACAAGGACAGATCTCAAAGGAATTATGCTAAGTGAAAGAAGCCAAACATCAAAGGCTCTATCTGCTATATGATTTAATTTATAACAGACAGGAGTCAGATAGGTGGTTGCCAGGGGCTGGTTGTAGGAAGAGGGGATTAATGGTTAAAAGGCACATGGGACCTTTTGAGGGTGACATAATGTTTTAATCTTTATTGTGGTGGTGGATACACAAAAAATATTTTAGAAGGGTGAATTTGATTATATATAATTAGACCTCAACAAACTGCTTTCAAAATCATAAAATAAACCTTTAAAAACAATCCAAGAAAAAATTGCTTGCAGTTTTTCCAACTCAAGCATCATTATAAGAATGTTCTCAACAGTTGTAAGTGACACGTGTGTTATTCCCATGTCTCTGAAGGAGAAAGCCCAAACATTCATGATCTAAATAAAAATATCCTGTACTTTAAAAGATACTTAAGTATAGGTACTGACTTCAATTTTGACTTCTCTGTAAATTAAGCCAGCTCACGTTTATTTGTCATAGAAGATCATTCTAGAAAGCTCTTACAGAAGAAATTTAAGTTCATTTGCATCAAAGTAAAGGTGTTGACACAGAACAGTAGGATCTTTAATTGTTTACCATTATCTCACCTCCCCTGAGTCCCTGCTCTTTTTAATAAGGTATACCTTATTCTCTTTGCTTTTTTGAATAAATGATACTTCTACATTTCTCAGTACCCATATCCTTGGGCCCATCTGTGTTCTTCAACACTGCTCTCTTCTCTTGTTGCTGTGTTGCCCAGGATGAATCCTTTCTTAATCCTTTCCTTTGTCAACCATTTTCTAATAACCAAATTAAAACTATGGCTTTTTCACCTAATTGTAAAATTCTTAATCTTTAACGAAAGTAAAAACAAAGAACCCAAATGATCTCAGGACCCAGGAGATTGCTGCAATACTTACAAATATTTTAATGCTGGCAATTTAAACAGGTATGAATCTTCAATAGTCGTCAGGGGGTTACGATTGAGAATTCTGAAAAAATGCAATGCAATTTAAATTATCTGTATTTTAAATAACTTCCACAAAAGGGTATACTTATTTGTTTTGGTTTATTTATATTTTTTTGTTGTCTGGAACTTGTTAAGTTTAAAAAAGAAGTTATTTCTGACTTTATCAATCACCCTTAAATTTCATAACATACTCTTCCTTGGGACGTACCCAGATCTCTAGAAGGTAAGTGAAGAACTAGAGGGTGGAGGGAGGGAGGAGACAGAGAAGGTTAGAGAGAGAGAGAGATTTGGATAGCAAAGAAAAAATATACCAAAGAACTTCTGGTAGAAACTTGAAACCTCATTCAGTAGAAAACCCTAGAAATGACTATACTGGTCAGAAGAGATTGTAATCTGTAGGAAACACTATTTCTACATCTTCCATAATTCAAGGTGCTTTCATTTCCATCTTTAGAATTTCAAGGGGAAAAAAAATGTCATGATTGAATTCACCCAATTAAAAATATAGAACAAATTCTTTGGCCTTGGAGCCAAAGAAGGAGCTAAGTCTAAGAGGGACTTCTGAAAGCCAAAGCTCTTGCCACATGCTGCAGGTCCCCGTAGCCCTTGTACATTGCATGCAGTCATTGGTTTACTTGTCAGTCTCACCGACTGCTAGTTTCTTGAGTGCAGGGACCAAAGCCTCATTGTCACCCCTGTGCCTGGCATAGTCTGAAGCTTACTATAGGTATCTAATAAGTATTGTTAAAATAAATAACATTTTGCTTGCACATCAATCAAATGAATAGATTTCATTTTTATATATATTTTTATTCGAAAATGATAGAATAGAATTTCTTCTCAATTCTTAAAAAGAACAACAAAAGCAATATATAACCAAGACAATCTAGCACAGTTTTTTTCCTTCAGAATTATCTATATGCATATGTTGTTGTTGTTAAGTGCTGTCAACTTGGTTCTGACTCATAGCGACCATGTATGGGTTTCTGAAGAGTGGCTGGAGGGTTTGAACTGCTGACCTTGCGGTTAGCAATCCAGTGTTTATCCTACAATTTCATACCAAGACAACAACAAAGGAATTAAAAGCTTTAGTCCACATAAAAGTTTATACACAAATATTCATAGCAGCATTATTCACAATAGCCAAAATGTGGAAACAATTCAATTGACCATTAACTGATGATTGGAATAACAAAATGTGGTATATATCTACCCAATGGGATATTATTTGGTCATAAAAAGGGATGAAGTTCTGATACAGGTTATCAAAGTGAAAGAAGCCAGACACAAAATACCATATATTGTATGACTGCCTTTATGTGAAATATCCTAACAGACAAATCTAGAGACAGAAAGTAAATTGGCGGTTGCCAGCAGCTGGAGTGATTTGTGGTAATGAAATAGTGCGGAACCAGGTAGTGGCATTTTGTGTTTGGCTTCTTCCACTTTGTGTAATGTTTTCATAGTCCACTCATGAGGTGCCATGTATCATAACTTCATATATATTTTTTCCTCCCAATTTTTCCACACAGGTCCAGACAAATGAGCTGTTTCCTTTCTATTAACTGAATAGACAGCCAAGAACTGAGGACAGAAGCATGTAATCACTGTCCTAAATGTACTGAAATCATAATAACTTTAGCTGGAAAAAAAAAAAAAAAAAAAGCCAAAAGCAGGCAGTGGAAGAAAAGTTAAAATAGGACAAACTTCCAAGCAAACAATCTATTCTAGGATCCCAAGGCAGACAGGGGAAAACTGCATCCTGGGAGGAATACAGTCAAAGACATAAGCAGAGTGATCATGGAAGTACTTGGGGATTCAGTGACTCCTTTCCTTTATTCATCTCCATAGGTCCATGAGCCATGAGAATGTGACTGCCCATGTGAAGTTCCTCAAAACAAGACCTCTGACTGCAACACACAAACTTTCTCAGGGGCAAAACCTAAAGAACCTGAACTGGTGAATATGATGTCATATTTGCATTGGCCAATGAGAAGAAATCCTAGGACTGCCCAGAGATGGTATGGCCAGGAGCTTCTGGAACATTGGGTTTTCATAGGAAAATGAAGTCTCCTGTTCCAAAAGTCCTATCCAAGCTAGAAACCACCTTTGAGATACAATGCCCAAAAAGCCAAATTGTCATAGAGCTCCTATCACAAGGAATGCAGAGCTGCCCAGAGAATGACTGCAAAACTCTTCAGTGGTTCTACCATTTACTAACAGTATGAATCTAGGCAAGTTACCCAATGGCTCTGGGTTTCTATTTGTTCATCTGCAAAATGGGGACAATACTGTCTCACAAGTATTCTTGGGAAAATGAAAATGAGATGTAGCATGAGCTAATATGTATTATGCATTTATTATGTTCCAAGCTCTATTGTAAAAGCTTTGTGCTTACTAACTACCTTACTTGCTGTATTAAGTGTAAGTATTCAGTATAGAAAATCTCAAAGATTAGTAAAGAAGAGAAATTTTCAGAAAATTTCAAAGAT
>NW_006408864.1:2335817-2363725 GCF_000296735.1 Chrysochloris asiatica | reverse complement strand
ATAGACACTGGAGGGGGAGAGAAAGGAATAGCCAGAAACATCACCATAGACAGCTTGTAAGTCTGTCTTCTGCCTATAACTGATTGGAACACCTAAAATGGGGCTACAATGTGCCCAGTGAAGGAGGGTTCCTGAAGAGCCTCTGCATTACATAAGACTATAGGTGGAGGCCTGAACCCAATGCAGATCTTCAGAGAAGGGAAATTTCCACCTGAAAGGACAAGTGGACCAGCCTGGAGTGGCTAGAAGAACAGAAGATACTTCTTGAAAGAAAGACCTATAGGAAAAACACAAAACAATAGAGGCAGACGGACTGTTACTACAAGAACAAACAAGTTGCTTACCCAGGAAACATCAAAGTAAGTGGTCGGGACCCTCAGTGCAAACTCCCTTCCAAGACTAAGACTCAATGGGAATACACGCTCCGATTGGTGACCACGCTCGTCACTGATAAGGGAAAGTGAGGGAAAAACAGCAATGAAGTGACGAGCTAACCCCTAAAATGTAGAAAGTGGAGCATTCAGCTGATAAAAAGAGAGGGCATATTTACAAGAACATCCACACTTGCAGATAATATCCACTTGACCTGGCTTCAATGACTGGATGATCAAAGTTCAACCAGAAGAAGACAGAAGAGGAAAAAAAGAGTAATCTGATACAATTTGATGAACTTGACCTACACCTATGGATGCAGTAACTCAAAAGAGGGAACAAATCCTTACAGCAAGAATCACTCCCACCCCCTCCACACACAGAGTAGACAGGGATGGGCAACTTGGACACTGGCTACCCAAAATGGGGAGGTGGGGGGCGCTACAAAGGCAAGAAGTGACTGGCTTACAAGCTTTCAAGAGGGAACCTAGAGCCAGGGAGCCTGGAGAAAGGCAGAAATTTCCAGTGGTAGTATCCAATCCGTCTAGGCGAAGCTGGTGAAATGAAATGCAGATGGGTCTCTTGAGATACAATAGTGAATAATTGTTATCAGGATTGATTGTGAGGGTTGGAAATGTAAAGGTAGATGTTTTATAGAAAGGAAGGGAGTGATTAACTTTTCAGTCTAGGAGTGGAGGTCCCTAGGACCATCAACGGAGAAGAGCCAAGAACGGGACCCTACCCAGAGAAGCAGTGATGCCTGAGATGGAGGCAGAGACTATGACATGGACGATGGAGCAATTGGGGACTTTAGATCCAGAAAGAGAGAGCGACAGTGTGCTGAAGACTGGGGGGTGGGGAGGGGCAGAGTGTAGGGTCAGGCTTGCAGGGTATACCCTTTGGTTGGTTGATGATGCATGGAGGGGATTGTAACCATGGCAATGAAACGACATACAATAGGATGAATGTAAAACTAATGTTCTCCCATGTAAACTATCATATAATTCACAGAAAACATTAAAAAGAAGAAGAAAATATATATATGAAGCTCATGGCAAACAAAATGAGACAGAGTTTGAACAGCAAGGTCAGTGGTGTGAACTTGCCAGCCACTCCTTAGAAATCCTGTGCAGGGTCGCTATGAGTCAAAACCAACTTGACAGCACTTAACAACACAATAGTTACCTCTACAATTCCATTACCTAGGATGAAATGGGAAAAAAAAAAAAACTTAATTGGCTCTAAGTTTTATCTAACTAACATTTCTATTACAGCTGGAATTGTATCATTAGCCTAGGGGAGGAGATGTTAGCTTCATAGGCAACCAGGTCTCTTTTGTTAGAATCTCCAAGATCTCTACATGGTAGAATCTACAATTCTCAGCATTTGGACCTGGGGATTTTACCTTAATAATAATGTTATACATTGAGCCATTAACAAGAAAGTTCACCTCTGCCTGGTACCTTCTCCACACAACTCCGAGTGGTTGGTGGTGTCACCAGGAACTCTGGGTTCTAGTTGGTGTAACCCTGTTAGGGGCTCAGGAATAACAGATGGAGGTGGAATAGGGAAAAGCAGTGTATTTCAATGGCCAAAGAAAGCAGCAGTTGCAGATACATTTCACCAAAAATGTTCCAGTGGGTTGAGAAGGTAGAGAAGTTTAGAGGGTTCTGGATAGGAGAAGCTTTATCAACACAACTGATAAAGGAAGGAGTGAAAAACAGTTCATTTAAAGGGCCAGTCTCTTTTGATTCTTGTGCACACTTGCACTAGAAGAGAAATGCCTTTCCAGCGAGTCAGACTTCTTCGTCCCTCTTACATGAGTCTAGAGAACTGTGTGCTGAATAAACGTTCCCTGTGTGCTGCCTTCCAGCTGAAAGGACAACCAGTGTTTCAAGGTGGCAGTGGGAACAGGTCTTAGCTGGTATAACTGGTAGATGCTGGATGTCCATTCTGTGTCTGGCTTTGAACTGTGGAGATGAACAGGTGCAAGAAATGGTTAGGCCATCGTTGGGCAAGACTGGAAGAGAGGCACTGAGGCTTACTTAGGAAGTATGGGCGTCATTCTGTATTTGAGCTACTTCTTGTTCACAAGGGGTGCTTTGTATTCCTACTTTCAAGGCTCCCTCTTAGAATTGTGTTCTGGCTGTCATGGGACACCCACCTGTGGAAACAAGATATATTTGTTAATTTCCTAATGTTTCCCTGATTACTCCAACCAACACTTTATTGTCTAATGACTACCAGCTTGTAGGAACAGTAATAGCCACAGATTCACCAGGCTTCTGATTATTCAGTATTGAACAGTATTACAAACTGTTTGAAACAATTAGGTCAATGATCTAATGGCCCATGTAAACATCAATATCCACGACGCTGGGCCAGAGCTAGATGGTGCTCAGCTGCCAATACCAACTGCCCTTAAAGAAATCACATGAGAAGGTCCTGGGTAGAGTAGCAGAAAATGTGGGGAAAACTTACAATCATAAAAGCAACCATGCTTACTAGTCAGATAGAGACTGGTTGAAACGGAGACTGTGGCTTTTGAACTCACTGTGTATCTCAATGTTTAGCTAATAGATAGGTGCATAGGGCAGACAACAGCACTAGTGAGATACACACATCATAGTATGGTCCGTCATTCGAGATCAAATGGAAGCATTTACCTAAGGACAAAACTCAGAATGAAGACAAAAATGGAAACAAGGATTGTAATAGAGATGAAACAAACTGTATGATTGTTGAATGTAAAACTGATGATCTGCCCTGTAAATCTTCACCCCATTCACAATAAAAAGTTTAAAAGTCAATAAAAGAAAAGAATTCAGAAAATGAAGAACAGAAAAAATACTCATTTATAGTCATTCTGAAAAGTTACATTGCATTGTATAAAATTATCCACTCTGTTATGGCTTCCATTAGTGTGAAGTTGTTGTTAAGTGATTGAGTCGGTTCTGACTCAAAGAGACCCTGTACAGTGTTTCCGAGACTTTCAACCTGCAAGGGAGCAGAAAGTCTTATTTTTCTCCCATGGAGCAGCTGACAGGTTGAACAGCAGACCTTGTGGTTCACAGTTCACTGCTGGAAATTTCACTAAGGAAATTAGTTTGATATCAATAATCATATCAATATCAGCCAAATCATATCAATAATGCCTTGGAAAAGAGATTAATTTCAGGGTATGTTTTTTAAAAATTTGTTTTTACTCAGGCATTGGCAGCTTAATTGTGATGGGCTTAGAAATTTATTTACTCTTCTAGGATTGACTGGACATATTAATACATGTGTGATGCCTTCCACTAGTGCTGGAGAATTCTCAGTTAACAACAATTCAAATATTACCTATTCCCACTAGTCCACCTTTTTTGGGAGGGGAAAGAGAAATAGGGGGCTAATTTTAGATTTGTCATAGACTTCAAACTCTGTTCTCATTTACCTTTCTTCACATTTTATACTTCTTAGAATCTCTGAAAATTGTTAAGTAATGTTTTTATGTCTAGTTTCAACTTTTTTCCAACTGTGTATAATCTAAGTTATAGACTAATCACTTTTTTCTTTCAGTTTCATTTTTGTGAAAATGATTTGGTTCTTTTCAAATCTACTTAGTCTTTTTCTTTATACATTTCTGCTCCTTTCAAGTCTTCTGTTTTCCATCCCATTTTATTACTTAAAACTACTCCTCTGTTAAATCCAATGTCTGAAATCTTTGTGTGTGTTCTTGGTAGAATTTACTGTTTCCATGTATAGTCTGCAGTGCTGGTGTGGTGCTATAGGATAAACACTGGACCATAAAGTCCGTTTGAATCACAAGGTTGGAGGTTCAAATTCACCAGCTACTCGTCAGAAACCCTATACTGGGTCACTATGAGTCAGCATTTGACAACAACAGCAGTGTATGTTGGTGGTGGTGGTGGTAAGGGCCATTGAGTCAGTTCCAACCCATACCGACCCTGTATGGGGTTTCCAAGGAGTGGCTAGTGAGCTTAAACCACTGGCCTTGCAGTTCAAACAACTTTGCAATCTGGCACATTAATCCACAGCACCACACCAGGACTCTAGTCTGTTGTTATGGTTATTATTATTATTATTATTAGGAGGTTCTCATTGTGTTTGTGCCGTTACTGCTTTCACCACCTCATTTTCCCAGAATTCCAGGGCTGTTGCCAAGTGTTTTCTAGAGCTCCAGCTGCAGCTCCTCCATTGAGATGCCCCATTCCTACAAAACACTTCTTTGCAGTATCAATCTGCAACTCCTATCATTCCAGGATTCTCATTGGACTGCTTCATGTGAAGTGACTTACAATCCCTTCCTCTCTTCCATACTCTCCATATTCCCAGTTGATTTGTCTTCTCTTCTAAGCCAGTCTTCCACTTAAGGATTTTGATTTGTCTCAAAGAAAATTTTGTGTTATTTGTCTCAAAGAAAGTTTTCCTGGGAATCATTCTCACAACCTGCTCCTACTATAAACGTCCACAGTGATGCCTGCTGCGGGATATGCACAAATATGCATCAAGCCCCCACTCTGCCTTCCAACGCTCCTAATACTGGTCAGATTTGCCTAGATACTCAATCAAATTGGATAGTAGTAAGAAGGCCTTATCAGTGCCTGATTCAGAAGCATTCAACCTTTCAGGACATATGCCAGAGTACAGAACACTTGAGTTTAACAGGCTCTTCTTTCTGTCCCATTTATAGGACTTTTCCAATGGAAAGGACATCTCTTTGAATAGAGAGCAATCTATCTTTTTCCTATCAAGCTTCTTTTGGGGAGATGTCTTCTGTGAAAGACTGAGAAGAAGGTGGGATGGGAGTGAGGGAACTCACGTTGCCCTAGAACACAAACGACTTAGGCAGAGTGCTGAGGTCCCTATTTCTGTGCACAATCCTATCTCCTATTTCTCAAGAGTGACAGGTTAAAGGAAAAATAAAGAACATATTCCCTTGCCACGAGGTGATGAGGCCCACTCTACCTGAATGGTAACATATGACTGGAAGCTCTGTCACCTGTGTGTATATAATATGAACCTAGAAAATGGAATACTGTCAGATATAGTGCTAGAAGATTACAGCCTCAGGTTGGAAGGCTTATTCATTGCAAAATCTATAGGCAAAATATTGAATAATGCCAGAAATATCAAAAGAAGATGGAAGGAACACAGAGAGTCGCTGTAACAAAAAGAAACGGTCAGATGCAGCCATTTAACAGGCAACAGATGATCAAGACACAATGAGTGGTACTGAAGGAAGAAGTCCAAGGTGCACTGAAGGCAATGGCAAATAACAAGGCTCCTTTGGATAAGTGGTGGTAACTGCCTACACCTGACATGAACTGCTTTCCTTAGCCACCTCGCAGGCTGGTTCCAGCTAATTTCCACTCATGGTTTTCCAGTCATGGTTCTCCTTGGTAGCATCTTTAGGTCTCAGAACAAACCACTACCTCAACAGGCTTGAGGTTTCTTACCAGAATCAAAAAGATTTCGTTAGTCATGTATGCTTTGAGATGTAAAACCTGGTGGGTAAAGGAGCTATTTTTTTTCTGTTATGGTGCTATGGGCAACACTTGAAGCAAATCCTCTAGTTCATCTAATGGATCCTACTTGGCCTAGAGGGATTGGCAGAAGTTAAGTTCCCATCATCCGTTACCAGCAAATCCACATGTAGAGGTTGCATAGGAGAGTGCTTTATAAAAACAAGGACAGCTACCAAAATCTAGGGAGGATTTGTTGGTCATGTAACTGTCCCATTCAAGTACTTCATTCATGACACAAAGTGTGGTGTGTAGTGAAGAGTTATGATCTCTACCCAGGAAGTTTTTGAGCCCAGGGGGCCTACTCTCCATGGAATTTATCTTGCTGAATACTCTCTGCTTTCTGTGGTTGGTCACAAAAGCTATATCCTGTGTGCTAATAATGTATGTTTAAGGAGCTCTGGTAACATAGTCGATTATGAGCTGGAATGCTAACCAAAAGGTCAGCAGTTCGAATCTACCAGTCAACTCCATGGGATAAAGACATGGCTTTCTGCTCTCGAAAATATTTAAAGCCTCAGAATCTCTAAACAGGATGGCTATGAGTCAGAACCGACAAGGTGGCACACAACCACAACCACTACCAATGTGTGTTTAGGATCCAATGTTTATGAAGTAACTCTTATTGGTGATTTCAGCCTCTTTCTAATGGGCTCCTGGCTATCTAAAAGCTAGGTACAACCTGTGGACTCCACAAAGTTGCATAAGCTTCATTCTGGAGAAGGGGGATGGACCATGCTTCCCCTGGATGTAACTTTACCACATGGCAGAGAGCAGGATCAGCACAACCGTATAGATCACTTGTTTCTTGAGAACTAGATTTCCTTTAGCTCCAAGAACCCTGTACCACAGCCTTATCAAGAAGAGTCTGACAGAAGGGGTGCTGATGGACATTGGGTCTGCCGTGGTAACCACCTGCACTTGATGTGGACTGTTTCCTTATCCAGCTCACAGACCTGTTCCAGCTCAATTCCACTCATTGGAGGATGGGACTCCCCACACAGAATCACCCTGGGTGACGGGAAGCAGATGAAGGAATTGAGCTGACCCTAAATTTAGGCTGTAGATAAATCAGCCATTGTTATAGTCTCCAACCAGACTAGGGTCTACTTACTCAAGTGTGATACTACTGGTCCAGCTTTGTTCCTTTCAGATATGGAGTCTTTTCTCCCCTGACCTGAGGTATTCTCAGGGTACCTATCCATTACAGTCATAAGGTGATGCTTGACCACGGTGCACACATACCTTACTGCTAGGATTCTGCTTTGATTGTGGCCAGGTGATCTTAGCAGCATGCACATTTCTACATCATGTTCACAACCTTTATTCATGAGATGATGATTTCACTGGTAATTCCAAGTCAAGGGTTCTTCCAAGAGGACTGCTAGGTCCTATCCTCTTCACATTAGGAATTCAGTTTACAATTCACAATTAGCAAAACTCATCACTCTCGGTAGATTGCTGGGACCTGGCACGTCGCTGGTTGATCTTGGTACCAAAGTCTGACATGAACTCCAGGGGACAAAGCAGACAGAACTTTGGCGCTGGAGGAAATACATTCCAACTGTTTATGCTGATGGTAGCTGCAGAAACAATGGGAGAAGTGGTGCACAAGCTAGATATGGAGTTTACTGGGGACCTAACCACCCACTAAATGTAAGTGAGAGGGTTTCTGGAAGACAGACAAACCAAACAGCAGAACTGAGGGCAGCTCACAAAGCAATTGAAAAAGCAAAGAGCTGAAATATAGATAAGCTCACCATTGAAACTGATAGCAAGTTTGTTATTAAAGGCTTAACAGAATGGGTTAGTAACTGGAAAGAAAATGGATGGAAAACAGCCTCTGGAAGAGATGTTGTCAACAGAAATGATTTTGAGAAGACTGATCAAGCTTCCCAAGGCATGGATATTCAGTGGAAGGATGTTCCTGGCCGTTGAGGCATCAAAGGCAATGAAGAAGCTGATAGACTGGCCACACAGGAGCTAGAAAAGAAGACTTTGTCCTCACTGCTGCCTTCTCCCAGCATTATATTTGCTGTGGCAACTTCCAGAGTTTCCTTCCCTTTTTTTCTCATGGGCATCTTCTTATAAAACTGGTTTCTCCATTTTATTCTTTACGTTTTCCTACCAATAAGAATAACCTCTTTGTTAATAAATACTTTCTGCTTAAAAAAAAAAAAAACAACAACTCATCACTCTCTTTGAAAGCCTTTTTTTCTCTGCTCTAAGGTTGGTGGTTCAAGCTCACCAGCTGCTCCTTGGAAACCCTATACAGGGTAGCTATGGGTTGGAATCAACTCGACAGCACTTAACAACAACAACAACAATCTCATTTACCATGACTCCCAGGAACCTACACAGAGTTTTGAACAAAACCCCACAAAGTATCTGAAAAACTTCCTGTAAGAATGAAGCATCTTAGGGATAAAGACAACAGTTTCTAGGCATTGCAGAGATAAGGATAGTGTTACCTGATATAAGATGCTTTATTCAATAACCAAAGCCCACTGCCTTCAAGTCAATTCCAAACTCATGATGACTACAGACAGGGTTTCAAGAACTGTTCATCTTTTCTAGAGCAGACAGCCTCATCTTTCTCCTGAGAGGTACCTAGGGGGTTTCAAGTACAGACCAGTAGTTAGCAGCCCGATACCTAACCCACATCACCACCATAAAGTTCCACTTATTTTCAGATGGAGTTTTTTCAGAGTTGTAAGTAATAAACAAAGTGTCCTTTCGATAGTGTCATCCTGGGTTCCATGGTGATTCTGAATGGGAGATCAACATACATAAACCTCACTTGCCTAGCTCAGACCAGACTGAATAATAAACTATATTTCATATCTTTTTCTCTTTACTGACTCTCCTTTTTCTTATGTAGCTTCAGGTAAATAGACCACCTTTTGGTCTCAGATGCATCACCCTTTGTCTGCTTTGAACCCCCCAGGCACTATGCAACAAAGTAGGGGGTAGAACATAAGCACTAAACATGCTGTTGTTATTGTTAGGTGCTATTGAGCCAGTTCCAATCCATAGTGACCCTAAGTACTACAGAACGAAACCTCCCAGTCCTGAGCCATCCTCTACACTTGAGTCCATTGCTGCTGCCACTTTGTCATTCTGTCTCGTTGGGGGGTCTCTTTCTTTTTTGCTGACTGTTTACTTTACCAAACATGGTATCCTTCTCCAGGGACTGGTCCTGCCTGATATCATGTCTGAAGTATGAGAGACGAAGTCTGGCCATCTTGGCTTCTATGGAGAAGTCTGGTTGTACTTCCTCCAATACAGGTTGGTTTGTTCTCCTGACAGTTCGTGGTATATTCAGAAGTATTCTCCAACACTAACTCAAATGCATCAACTCTGTGGTCTTCCTTATTCATCATTCAATTTCACATGCATATGAGGCTATTGAAAATACCATGGCTTGGGTCAGGGCCACCTTAGTCCTCAAACTGACATCTTTGCTCATGAATACTTTAAAGTGGTCTAGTGCAGTGTATGCTTAATGCAAATTAATGGGGATGTCCAATTAAATCATGACCCTAAACCTCTAAACCACGGAACCAAATCCCATGAGGTGTTTGGCAGCCTCAACAGATATTCTTTTTCTTCCCTTATCATTGTTATTAATGTATTTATCTCACAATTGATACCAGTTCAACTTTTGATAAGTATACACCAATTTCAGCAATGACAATAATCACCTGTGCAATGACAATAATCACCCTGTTCTTAATTAGTCAAAATTTCCATGACCATTTGTCCTCTTTTCCCTCCTCCCTCCAGACATTGGTTGTTGTTGTGTTGTTAAGTGCCTTCCAGTCGATTCTGAACCATAGTGACCCTGTATAGGATTTCCAAGGAGCAGCTGGTGAGTTTGAACCACTGACATTGCAGTTCAAATGACTGCAGTCTGACACATTAACCCACAGCATCACAGCAGGACTCCTCCAAACATTGGTAGCACTTATAAAATTTGGTCTCTGCCCACCATGGGGTTTTAGTCATTGTGACCAATTAGGTGATGGGCAGGGTTCTGAGGATCTCTGATCAGGATATATCCCCCTTATGGAGTTGTCAAGGACCTTCAGTGTGTCCTTCCAATCCCTTATGCTAAAGAGGCTCCCTCAGGCCTTTGTTGAAGAGAGTGGATGGGTCTATTCATGCATCACCTCTTGCTACAAAGCCACTCATCAGGGAGCGTCAGGGGGATTTGGCACCCTGAGACCCTAGGGCAGTCACATCTCCTGTTCTCTCTCTTTGGGTTCCTAACTAACACTCTTCTGTTGTAACTGCGCTATGATCAGGGTGAGGGCATGCCCTGGGCACCTGGGACTTCCTATTGCCCTTTGTGAGCCAACTGGTCCTACTCATTACTGCTTGTTGTCAGCATGATTACCCCCCTTGGCTTATTTGCATGTTTCCTCCTCCATCCACATTTGACCATTCATACTTTGCCAATACACACTCACTGCTCAATGGTTTTACCATCAGTATCTCTCTCACACACACAAACACAATTACAAACACACTCCCCCAGATACTCATGAACAAAACACATCTCTTCCTGTTATCTGCATCCGTATCTCTTGACCTTTTTAAACAAAAGCTTTCAAAAATATACAAATGTGGAAACATTGTGCAGAGAACGTCCATACCACCATCAATCAGATTCTAGAATTGCTGACATTCCCTCATGTAGCCTTTGTCATATAACATGTCTCATAGTTAAGAACAGTTTCTGTCCCTCACCTTGACTCCTCCATCTGGTGCTCACATGGTGTCACTGAGGAAGTCTTGGTACCTCTTGACTTATCTTTAGTATTGATGAGTTCTCTGAGGAGAAATTGTATTAATGGAGAACTGCTGGCAACCGCAGCATACGTAACCAGCACTAAGAAGTTGAAGCACAAGGATAACATGGACAAAAATCCAGTCTTTGAGCCCTCCTCAGGCTTACGGGCCATGGACCCCGAGGGCCAAGGAAGTAACTCCCTGAAGTCCCGGGTTCATAGGCTTTGGTGAACTCACTGTTTGGCCACCTCTGCGCAATTTTCTTTAATTATACTTTTGTGCATTCTGTACTTGTTCTTTATGCTCTTAACTCCGGTAATTGTAGCTTCTGGGAAAGTGATTGTTTTCAGTAATAATACGCACAACGTTCTGATCAATGGCTCTCATGTAAATGTCTCTGCCTCAGTAACAAGAGTTGTGCGTGAGACTATGAGAAATAAACGTACAGAAAAACAGGATGTAGCAACGCAGAGAATATGTAACAATTGTTTTCTAACCAATTATTCAGTTAAACAAATACGTGAGCTGTTAATGTCCATGTACAATAATCACACTGAAACTCGTAGTTACCCCCAGGAAACACCCCTGTGTATGTGTGTTATGCTCTTGATGTCTTTCATGGGAATCTTGCTGTATGTGATAATTTTATGCACCCCCAAACTGCTCCCGGGTTTGATCAATATGATTTAATAATTACTCCTCTTCCCCCCGAAGATATATTGGAAATATAATAGTAATGAACATTGTTATATCTAGATATAGAAACTGGAATCGGATTAAAAGAATGTAAAAGTAAGACCGCACCTTCTTAGAAAAGTCAAAACCTGTTTTTCACCTTCCCTATAATTGATGAGGCTTTCTACTCCCGTAAGGATTTACACCCTCGGAAACCCTGTACAGGGTCGCTATGGGTCGGAACCGACTCGACGGCACTTAACAACAACAACAACATAATTGTAGAAGCAAGGAGAAAAGAATCATTAGTTTAACAATGGAAGTTAGGTATCTGAAATCTTGTTCACTAACAAAAGCATGTATTTTCTGCCTACAAAAGACACAGAAGCAGTTTAAGTTTCTTTAGAAAATATAACTTAGTCTTTAGTAAAAACTCTAAAGCCTCTCACCTTTACCCACTTGTAATTAAGTTTTGAAAATATGTTAAACACCTTTGAGAAACCGCAAGTTGCTGCCCTAGGCTACACAGACCTAGAAGTTAATACATAATCTATAATTGTTTGCTTGAACTTTTTTACAGAAATAAGAATTTTAGGTTATTAGGTAAATCATGATGTACTTAAAAATATGTTAAGGACAAATTTGTGAATCATTATGTTCTGTATCACATGAATGATCTCGTATCCTGTCCTAAGTGAATAATCAACATTTTTGTCATTATTTTCTTTTGTGTCAATTTCCTTCTTCTGACAATAAAAGACTGGAGCTCTGCTAGCTTGGTGTGCTAGCTTGCCTGTCGGCTTGCATCAATCTTTGTCTCTGTCTCTTTTCTTTCGCCTACTAGATCTCCCACTCACATTAAAACCCCGTGTTTGCCGAGGTGATCCTTTGCTGAGGCGGGACCCCGACTCAGGACCCCCGGCAGAGAACAGCTTAGGGCAAGTAAAAGTTGGCAGGGCCCCTGGTCTTCTTTCTGCTTGATGTGATGATACTAGAAAGAAAGAGCACAGGTATTAGCCAAGATGGACCTGACTTGGGAAGAATTCACAATGGACTTTCCTCATCTGTGTGATCTAATTTACCTGAGGACCCATCCATGGGAACTAGCAGCAACTCAGGACAGGAGAACAGAGGAGCTGCAGATTAGAACGTCGGGAAGAGACAGAAGTCAAGGGACAGAATCAGTTGATGTTGAAATAAAAGTTCTCCACGGCCTGAGACAGGACAACAGGAGATCCAGGGGTACCACAGGGGGAGAGGAGAGGGCAGTGCTGTTAGTAATGCAAATTCGGTCAGTACTCCAGGAGAGACGTCAACCTCTGCTGTGGGAACACAGAGACCATCATGATTTCTCAGTGAACTGATCATCCCTAAGAGGAACCACTGTTTCTTCTTCTTCTATCTCAACTCTTTGTGTATAAGGGCGGGGAGCAGGTGCCAGAATAAAAATTCCCACTATAGTGTTAGAGTGTCCCTCACACTTCCCTCAGACTGGGACAAACACCTCACACCATGGATGTATCTGTGTAGGGAGGAGAATCTGTGTTGACTAAAGCAGCTCACTGCAGATGCTCATACCTTCATCTAGTTGGTCAATCTTTATCTTGTTCAGAAACTTCAGTCACGTCAGGGATAGGGTTCACCTGGTCCTGAGGCTCTGACAGCTCGTCATGTGGGAGGGGGTTCACCTCACTGATGACCTGCTCCATCTGACTGTTAACAGTGGTGGAGTCGCTGCTAGAACTGCTCAAGGTGTCTGAGTGGCTTGGATGAACCTTGGCCAGGTTTCTCCGATGGATCTTAATGGACTTATTTATCACAGAAGATGACATTTCTGCAGAGCAAAGGACACATAACTATGAGAGACTGCAAGAAAAACAACAGAAGGGACCCCCATCCTAAGAGGCCACCACTGCCCTAAGTCCACTGGCATTGTGTTCACTCATGAGTGATGAAGCCTACCATATGTTTCTCAGTAGCGTTTTATCAATATGGATTGAGGATTGTTCCCTTTCTTGTACCTGGAGGTTGACACTAGTGTGCTGGAACAACTTCTAGGTTAGGCTCCACTTAGATCTGGGTCCCTGCAAGTAGGCCTCCTCCTGAACAAAGCCTTCTTCACTTCACATGGGTCTCTTTGTAAAGACTGGCCTCCAAACCACCCTCACCTGGAGGTCACATTTCTTCCCTTCATCCTCATCTGTAAGAACACCCCTTTTTACGCTGACCCAGGGCTCACATCCCCTCCTCTGCATTGTCATATGAGGGTCTGTATTGCCTTCACTTCACCCACACTGGGGAACACAAACCCTCATTGGATTGGTCATAGATGATGGGCTTCACACCAGTGACATCTGTGTGCATTTTTGTGTGATTTCCTCCTTTCACGAAATGTGATGATCAGTGTGCTGAGCTGTATCTCCCTCATGTCACTAAGGGGGTATCTTTCATTATATGAAGGCACCACAATTTGCAAAGTCAGACTCGTATGACAGGCATCTCAAGTATTCCCATTTCTGGGGCCAGTATGTAAATACTATGATTGATATTCTTGCTCTCAGGGTCTGGTGTAATCATATTTTTTTCATTTTCTGATATTTCTTACTGATACATCAGGAACAGTTGGTGAGATTGAACTGCTGACCTTGCAGCAGTTCAAACAGACCTTGTGTTCCAGTACGTATTTATCAAACAGGGCCACACCAGTACTCCATATATGTATGTGTGTGTGTGCTTGTGAAATCAAATTTTTTGTGCTGATGGTGAGTGAATCCAACCCTGTTTTAGCAGTAAGTGATCATTAGTCCCGTAGTATGTTTACCCTACATTTCAAGTATCAATCATGTTTTAGCAAGGAACTAAGAAAGGAAGGGATAGGGCCTCTCTTTTTTAATCAAAATCAATCTAAAAATATTTTTCATGTTTTGAAGTTTTTAGATCAATATGATCAGGGAAAAATCATTCTTAATATAGACTTCAACATATGTCTTTGGAAATGGACACAGAACCAGAGGAGTTTCAGGATTGTCATTGGCATCAAAAGATAAGGGCATGGAAACAATGAGTCCAGTGGACTGATGGACCATGTGAATATCAGTTTCCACAACCCTGAGAAGAGAAGAACTAGGTGATACCTGGCTGCCAATACCAAACACTCTGAAAGGGGTTACATTAGAAGACCCTCTATTAAAGTAGAAGAAAAATGTGTAACAGAATTCAAAATCAGAAGTAAAACAAAAAAGAGAATCAAGACCGGTGGAAACCTGAATTTAATTTTCAAACAAACAATAGAAAGTCTCTAAATGAAACAATGACACTAGAAAGGTAAACACACCTTAGAAGAATCAACCATTTGAGACCAAATTGGCAGCATTTGCTCAAGAAGAAAGTTCAGATGGGTAAGGAAAAAATGAAGAAAGGAAACCAGAATTACAGAGAGGTCATAGAAAAAGAGATGCTTCATTATGTGGATTGTAGTCAATGAGATGGAAAAAAAAAAAATGTGTGTGGATTATTGAGTGAAAAAATGATCAGCTCTGTAAGCCTTCATCCAATTCACAGTAAAGAGAGAGAGAGAGCAACCAGAACATGACCAGTGTTTTCACCTGACTTCAAATTGGTGATTTTTTTCTCTTTTTTAGAAAATGTCTAACTGCTGGGAAATCGATCATGGGTAGATTTCAACATGATCAGAACTGAAAATTTGCTCACCTGTGGCAGAGTTTCCGTGGTCCTCCACTTTTGCATCCACCGGCTTTCCAGGTTCGTCTTGTGGACCCACTATCCTCTACAAAAAGAAAAGTATCAGGGAGTATGCGATGAGAGCATATTGTGTGACCCAAACAACAAAGAGTACATTTTACAGACGTGCAGACCTGCTCTCACGCTGGGATGTGGGTCTCACTACCTCTCTCTGAGTGAAAGAACATGCACTTGTCGTGTACAGATAGTACATGAATTCATGGGTCATAAGATACCTGTCATTGTTTCCAGCTTGACTATGGAGTAGTGTGAGGCATACGCAGGTCATTGTAGGCTTAGCACCTCCTCTATACATTTCTGGTTGCTGGTGGTACGTTCTCGTTAGGGACCCCATGTGTTTCTATGTCCATCTCTCAAATAATAATGTTATTGCTCCTTGTCCTAACATTAACCTGGCTTCTCCAACTCATACTGTACTGATCCATGTATGCCGATAGTAGACAGCAGAATTGACCACAGTTCCTTCACAGACTTGCTAAAGAGCCAGGGGTGTTCCTATATTAACTTGAGGGAACCAGAATATAGAACTTGCAACATTATTCCTTGAAAATTTTGAAAGCTCTATAAATACAGCAGTTACACAGAGTCTTTAAATGAAAACAACTAATCAATTATATATTGTGGTCTTCCTTCCCTGATCCAATACTTAAAGGACAATTCCAATATAAAAAGATACATACATGTGTAAGGATATAAGTTTACAATAAAACAAGAAGGGAAAACCTTTTACCCAATAATAAGAAGACATCTTACTATTGTTTGAACAGAACATGGGAACATTGAATGTTTTAAAATTAAGAAAGGTGTGTGACAAGGTTGTATTCTTTCACCATACTTATTCCACGTGTATGCTGAGCAAATAATACGAGAAGCTGGGTTCTATGAAGAAAAACGTGGCATCAGGATTGGAGGAAGACTCATTAACAACCTGCGATATGCAGATGATACAGCCTTGCTTACTGAAAGTGAAGAGGATTTAAAACATTTACTGATGAAGATCAAAGAGCACAGCCTTCGGTATGGATTACATCTCAATGTCAAGAAAACAAAAATCCTCACCACTGGACCAATTATCAACATTCTTTTTTGTTTTTTTCTTAAATGTTTTTTTGTGAATTATGTGATAGTTTACATGGGAAAACATTAATTTTACATTCATTCTATCGTATATTGTCTCATTGCCATGGTTACAATCCCCTCCATGCACCATCAACCAACCAAAGGGGTATACCCTGCAATCCTGCCCCCCGTACCTCCCAGGTCTTCAGCATACAGTCGCTCTCCCTCTCTGGATCTAATAAACAACATTCTTATCAACAGAGAAAAGATTGAAGTTGTCAAGGACTTCATTCTTCTTGGATCAACTATCAACACTCATGGAAGCAGCAGTCAAGAGATCAGATGACGTATTGCATTAGGCAAATCTGCTGCACAGGAACTTTTTAAAGTGTTGAAGAGCAAAGATGTCGGCTTGAGGACTAAGGTGCACCTGACCCAAGCCATGGTATTTTCACTAACTTCATATGCATGTGAAAGCTGAACAGTGGATAAGGAAGATCATAGAAGAATTGATGCCTTTGAATTATGGTGTTGGATGAGAATACTAAAAGTGCCATGGACTGCCAAAAGAACCAATAGATCTGTTTTGGAAGACGTGCAGCCAGAGCTCTCCTTAGAGGCCAAGATGGTCAAACTTCGTCTCATACTTTGGACATACTGTCAGGAGGGAACAGTTGCTAGAGAAGGATAACATGCTTGGTAAGACGGAGGGTGGGAGAAAAAGAGGAAGATGCCCAATGAGATGGATTGGCCAGGTGGCAGCATTGATGAACTCAAGTGTGGCAACAGTAGTGAGATTGGCCCAGGATCGGACATTGTTTCGTTCTGCTGTGCATGGGGTCGCTATGAGTCGGTTCCAACTCAATGGCACCTAACAACAACAAGAAGAAGATATCTTGAGGAGAGAAAGCAAATGGGAGCTGACTTCAATTAAAAAAGACCTGGTCAGAAGAGCGGAATGTAGAAGGGAGTGATTTTGAGCATCATCAGAAAGGAGGGAGCGGTACTGAGGAGGGACAGGTAACTAACAGTGAAGTGAAGGGTTAGCAGATAGGGATATAGGCTTATGGAGAAAGACATGTTTAGAATGAAGTGATGCTTCAGAGCCTAAATCTGGGTAGGCACAAGATGAGGTCATGAGAGAGTCTCCAGTAAGTGTCCCAAATTTCAACAGAAGTGCGATCAGGGAAAAGACAAAGTTTGTAACATCATTTTCACCAATGGTGGTGTCAACCTCCTCCCCATTTCTAAGTGATTATAAGGAATTCTCTCTCTCTCTCATGCCCACAAAGATTGTGACACCACAGCCTAGGAGAAGGTGAACTCACCACTAATCTCCAGAAGCTGACCAAGTGAGAGAGTCTGCGCAAAACATCAGCAAGAGCCCATTGGAAGCAGTCGTCTGGAATGGCTACCAACGAGGGTGTGCCCAAAAGGAGTAAGCCTCTGAACTCGATTGTATGAAGAGTAGGCATGGAGACCACCTTCCATACTTACACATTAATGCACATTCACACTCTCTCACAAACTAACACACACATGCACACACTACCAATCACACAATAAAAATTCCAGCCATGTACATTTGTGCATATATACTCACAAAGACTCACACAAAACACACACTTTGGCCCACATGCTCACATCTATCACACTCATACACACTCATGCTCTCTCGCATACAAACTCAAAAACCCAAATGTACTCTCACACACTCAGGAGCACTGACATACATTCACTCAAAAACATGCAGGCACACACATGCATGTATCCATACACGTTCATGTACATTCAAAAACTTGCTCTTACACATAAGACAAAGGTGCATGACCCAGGGTAATCAAGGAACCAGGCTAGGGGATCCCAGCCACATGACTGCTCTGAGCACCTCTCCTGCCACATTCAAAATCAATGGTGATGAGAGAAACCTTCACTACCTGCTCAAATCCTTCCTCCATTTGTATGATTGGCTGTTTCTTTATTAAATTATCCGGTTTTATTTTGTGCTTCAAGTTGATGAACTCAATTGTACTCAAATTGTGGGTCTCTAGGGAAGAGAGAGAAAGAAAAGGGCCCAGAGTCACCACCACTCAACTCACTGTGTCTGTATGGACATGACGACACCTTGGTGTGGTCAACACTTCCTGGAATGACCACCAGGTTCCCTGACATCATCAGGAAGGGATTTGTAATAGGAACACTGTGGACTTGCTGAAATGCCATGTGTATGTGGTGGAGGGGATGTCCCTTGGCCAGTCCTGAACTTACCTTGTCTTTGAAAGTGTCTACTCTCACCTGTTCTACCTGCTGACTCAGTCCCAACTTCTCTAACACCATGGTTTATTGTGGTCTCTGTGCACCTTGTCCCTTCACCTCTCTGAGCATCGTTTCTATTCCTACAGTGCTGCTCTGCCAATTTCAAGCATCATGAGGCCACACAGAGCTGCGATAGGCATTGCCCCTTGGCCTGGCTACAGGATGAACTACAGCCATGTTATCTGACCTAACAGCCAGTCTTGGTGGCAGCCGTTAGTGAGGAAATCTGGGTACTTTTTGAGGGAAAAGTCCATGCCATGTTGCCCAAACAACAGCACTTTAAGTCAGCATTTCCAGACAGAAGACAAAAGAGAAACCTATCCATGGTTACTATTACTGGGACCCCTTGCCCAGCCCCAGGCCAATCGAAGAGGATCATACTAGAACCCACTTAAGGAGATTCAAAACAATGATTTAAAAATAGCTCAGAGAAAGTCCCCATTGCCTACATTCATAAGTTGAAAAGCCAGACATCTCCCTGCAGAGGAACTTGCAGACGTGTCTCTATATTTTACACATTGTTCCTCTGACTCATGTGGCACCTCATCTACTCACCTGCACTTCCAAGGGACCAACCATGCTCAATGAGGAAAGGACAATTTGATTAGGTCCCCAGGAACTCTGCAGGAAAAGTCTACATTTGGGAACAAGAGCGGACTTCTGGCATTCTCAGTCACAACTCACTTTCTCAAAGCCACAGACTTCAGTCATGGACCCCCAAGACTGAGGGTCTGCAGTCACAGAAGTTACCACAGCCACCTCTTCCCAGGCCACCAGGCTCCAGGACAATGTCCAGTCATGGGGTTGTGAAGGGTGGAGACAGCCCATTTGCTCCTCATGCATGGGCCAGATGAGGATAGGAGAGGGCACAAACTCCACTCGACCTGGAATTGTGGGGGGTGGGGATCATACGCACTGAGGTAAATGTGAAACATGAGCAGGTATCCAAGTGTTGGTAGAAGGGAGAAGACCAGCAGCAGCACAGATGTCAAGATGACCAGAAACACTGAGGCCTTCATCCTCACTGGAAAAAATGGGAGTAAGAGCAGCCATGTGTTCGCATCCGTGATTTCTGTGAGAGACAAGGGCAAGTTCCACAGGCTCAGTGTGGAGTATGAAGGGACAGAAGGGGTAGATGAAGGTTGGCAGGGGTGGATAAGGGTGAACAGGTTGGATGAAGGTGGATAGGGAGTGATGGGGTGTGACTGTAGGTGGACAGATAGTGAATGGTCAGCAGATAGGGTTTACAGGAATGGACAAGAATTAAACAGGAAGTGGTGGAGAAATGGGCAGAGAGGACAAAAAGGGAACAGGATAAATGAAGAGTTGAAGAGGAGTAGGAAGGGTAGACAAAGAAAGGACAAGAGAGTAAGTAGTGGCCAGTGTGAATAGTGGTAATAGTAAATGGTGGTAGGATGGAGTGGAGTGGACAAGAAGCAGGCTAGGGAGTGGATGATGAGTGACAAGAATGGATAGAGTGGTTGGGGAGTAGATGGGGAATGGACAAGAGTGTATGTGGAAAGAAAGGGTGTGTATTGGGTGTGGATGAGGATATATGAGGGAGAATGGGGGTGGATGGAGATGAACAGGGAAGGAAGAGAGGTAGAGAGAGAATAGGAAGAGGTGAGCATCAAGTGCAGTACAGTGACCAAGAAGATTACCAATACAGTTTGACCTGTGTGGACTCAATCCAGCTCATAGTGAATTTGGGGGATGAGGTTTGGACCATGATCACTGCCCTCAGCATGGGGTTGGACCCTGCTAAGGAGTATAGATGAGGAGCTATGCCCAGCTAAATTGCCTACATGGGGCCAGTCGGGTTATCCAGCTCCCAACTAAAACCATTTAGCCCAGAAATGTGGTTTCAGGGTACAAATAAGAGGCCAGCTGTCACCCATCAGTCACCCCAAGCAGAACCAATGTGAAAGCAGCATACTTTCAAATTCGGGGTCCTTGCGGAGCACCTTCTGGTCCACCCAATACTGGACATAGATGTAGAGGAATATGATCAGAAGGCAGATGAGGTTTGCCACCGCCGTGAGCACAGAGGTGAAGAAAAACCTGAGCAAGAGAACCAGAGACAAGAGTTCTAAAACAGCCAAAGTCACTCCACTGAAAGCTGCCAGCATGAAGATTCACAACTCCCTGTCACCCGTACTGTACATACCAGGTCTAACCCTGTATGGGAGGAATTTGCTTCCCCCTCACTCCTTTTAATCCCTGGCCCCTAGTTGATGATACCCCAGTTTGGGTCCTGGACAGGTTAGCTCTGCCAAGTGTCTGGCTTCTCATGACAGTGCCACACATATGCACCTTGTTCTTAGATGGGGTCTTCCCTAGGAGGTTCTGGTGTTTGAGGGTCTAAGCTATGCATTGACAGGCATATCAAGTGGCTTCTCAAGGTGCATGCAACGGGGGGCAAATACCAGCTTAGCACGGCTCTAACCTGCACACTGGAGATATTCTCCATGGAGCGCAAAGCCTGAGGTGTATCAAGTTAGCCACCCTGCACAGTTGTGATGGTGCTGGTTCAACCGTCATCCTCTTGGCAAAGGCACATGCCTTGTCATAGGAGGTAGGGATCTGTATGCTCGTGTGATCTGTATGCTGTCTGCTCACAGTGACTGTGGGTGTATGTCTATTGTAGAATAACAGGGAAGCAAATGGAGTTGAGGCTCTGAGAAATGTGTTCAGGAAGCCACCTCTACCCATATTGCACTTGGAGTCCTAGGACTCCACTATGTTCATATCTCAGTTTTACGAGGAAGTTAAGCAGAGAGAACATAACTGAGCTTATTAAGGCTCTGACATCTTTTTGATACCCAAAGGAGCTTCATAATCTTAGCACAAAGCATCAGGGTCTGTTAGACTAACAGACCAGTCCCCTTCTCAGAGAGGAACTGCCTCCCAAACATGAAATGAATTTCTCATCCTCACTGACCCATCAGTAAATGCATGGCCAGATCTCCCTGACCCACAGTCATCTACTTTGTCTCCTGATCTGAGCTCTTTAAGAGTTTAACCTTTTAACTGTTTAACTGCTACTCTAGGGTCTCACAGCCTCGTTAGATAAAAGCAGCCACACTACAAACAACAGCTCAGCAGCCCCTCACCTCAGGTCCCCTCTGTGGCCCCCGTAGAGACAGACCCTAACAGGGATTTCTGGGCATCACTCAGGGGATTTCCTGTGTTCAAAGCTAAAACGTCAGTGGCACTAAGGAGCTAACTGAGAACATCCTAGAAGGATTCCATCCAGGACAGATTCAGAACCCCATGGAGAAGGTGGCCGGGTTTGGTTCTGAGCACCTGTCATGCTGAGGGATGGTGTCCACGTGCCCCTTCCCACTGGCTTTTAGCCTGACTCACCAGTAATTTCGGCTGCCCACACAGTTGTTAAGCCATACACAATGATGATCAAGGTTTCTGGTACATTTATTGCATTCCTTGCAATGCTTAGCCCTTGCATGCCTGGAAGAAAGGATTCAAGAGAAGTCACCTGCCACCCTGGAACTGAGAGCCAGGAGGGGATCAAGGCATGGTTTCGACAGGAGGAGCTATGCCAGTGCATTGGACATGCCCCACTTGCAGCTCCCTCCCTACACGATTCCCCATCCTGGATATAGCCAGATCTGACTTGTCCTAGAGCAGGCCCAGGGCAGAAAAAGGTGAAGACGCTAGAGGAAAATCAAACACAGCTCTGGACACCCAGAATAGACTTCACAACCCCTACCGCGAGTCTCCCCACAACCAAGTTCAGTCCTGAGGGCTCTTGACAGACTGCCCGCACCCAGGAGAGGTGAAACTGCCTTATGTGGTTACTCTCAGACCCACGATGGTCCCCATGGCACCTCTCAACCCCACAACAGCCTGTTTACTCCCAGTTTACTCCTCTCCAGAAAATCATGTGGCATGTGGGGACCCTTACCAATCCAGGCCACAGACTCATGCTATCCTCCACCTCCTCTCCATGGGGCAGAGGGTCATTCCTGAGACCCAGGGAAAACAGCCCACTACTTCCCCCTTGATTCCTCTTAAAGGAGGTACTTGTTCTGCACACGAGCATGTGGAGAGGGATACTAAGGGCCACTAGTTCTCATTCAAGAGAAAACACTGCTTTTGAAATGCATGAAAATTGTATGGCCCTCATAATCCAGCCCTTAACATTTCTGAATCTCTACTTCCACATCTGTACAATTGGTACAATGATGGTATTCACTTCACTGGGTGCAGTAAGACTTCAAACATGACAGTCTCTAAAAAGTGGACACAGGTAAGTGACCACTAAATGTCAGTTGTGGTCATCCTGGGACCACTGCATTTAGAACCAGCAAGGATCAAATGCCAGTTTTGACTTTGGACCCCAGAAGTGTCCCTGACATCCATGAGGAAAGGGAAGGATTGTAGAAAGACTCACACAGTGACCTCACACACGTGGCAGTAGTTAGACTCAATAACATGTGAGAACTTTGATCGATCAAAGACGGGCACTGGCTTCCTGTTGTTCTTTAACCGAACATTCGGTTCCGCTGGATTGATGGTTATTGTAACACAAAGTGCAACAAGAAGGAAAATGAAGAGCCCACCTGTCACCTGTGGGTGTGTCAAGGAAACTTGTTCTTTGCCTATGGTCTGCCCAGATGCAAGGGGACATTTGTGATTTTGGAGGTAGTGCTAGGGTCCTGTCTGTCTGTCCAGACTGCAGGGCAGGACTCCCTGTGCCCTCCAGCCCTAGTGAGTAACAAGGTCATAATGGGGAATAGGACTTCCTGTGGTCATGACTCCACATGTCCTGCTCTCTCCCCACTCAATTCAGTGAGTGCCCAATTGTCCACCCAGACCCAAGGGCCATCCTCAAGGCTCTGACACAGCAAAGGCCTCGATCTCAACACCCACCTCACCAGCAGGCAATTCCTTCTAGGACACAGGAAAGAGCAATGTACTGAGGAAGCAATGGTGCTCAGAACTAAAATGACCAAAAGGAGCAATGATAGGCTGTTCAGATAAACATGTAAACTCCATATACTTTAGGAGTGCCTGCCACAGAGCTACAATCACACAGAAGCATGCCAACACTATTCACTGCCGTTGGGGTGTCATTCCACAGAGAGAGCCTGCTGCAGGGACAGATTAGGTAGAGAAGCATTTCTGCAATAAAGCATGAATGTATGAATGAATGAATAAAAGGTAGGAATACCCAACACAATGAGACATTTTAGGACAGCAAACTCTAAGACCTGGTGACACCTGTGTGGGGTTGTCCAGAGTTACCAAGGCTGAGAAGTCAGATACCATGGTGAAAAGTGGTTAGTTGCCCCAATGGTCCTCACTTCCATCCATTACTCTGATTCTGGACAAGATACCATTTCACAGGGTATTATCCTCCTGGAAAGCTTTTCCATCTGTACTTGTGCTACCCTCCTGGAGAAGAACCTCTGACCCGAGATTTCCCCCAATCTTACCATTCTCTATCAACTCCACTTAGCCTCAATCAGACTCCAAGGCCAGGCACCCAATGCCTATGTGCATCATCTGCTGTCCCTGGGGGTAAGAATGGCCACAGCATCCTTGCTTGGTCAGTCTAGGACAGAGTGACCAGCTTGATGTGGGTACTCCTCACAGACACGGAACCTGATACAGTTCAGACACTCTCATCCATTGTAAAACAGATAGGACCGTTTTGAGAGAAACCCTGGTATCTCCTGTGAGTTTTTCCCTTTGCCCCAGTAGCCTGATCACCCTGGGTCAGGGGTCAGTGTAGACCCTCCCGTTGTTCATATATCCTGACTCAATGCAGTCAAGTGACCAAGGAGGAACCCACGCACTGGCCCCTGGCTTTTTGCAGACCCCCTGTATGTGTGGTCACAAGGAAAAAGGACAGCATACACATTGTCATTACAATAGGTGACAACCCAGGGAAAGTGACTGAGTGTGCCGGATGTACAAGAATACCATTGTGAGACCCAGCACGGCTCCTTCTCTAGTGAAGCTAGAGTGGAATTCCACTACTGAGAGTGCCCGTGCTAGGCAACCAGGAAAGTAGGAAGCACGAGATGCAGGAGACATGCAGACAATAGCAAAATAGATGAGACTGATGTGAATCAGGGAAACAGAGGGTCTACAGTGAAATGGGGCAGGAAGTTGAGTCCCTGGGAGCATAGGGTGGCCAGGCAGGATATTGAAGGGGCAGATGTCCTCACTAAGGTTGATGATGTGAAGCTGATCTGAGCCCTTTGTCTCTAGGACCTGAAGCAAAACCAGCTTCTCCTAGATTTCAGCACATCCACATCTGTTCTCTTAAAACCACAAGGAGACTGGCCATTCTGCCATGCCCTTACTCTAGAGACCTGTGAGACTGCACTTAGAGCCAAAACTTTAATCTTCCCGAGTCTGGGCCTGATGAGTACACTCTGCAGAACTGCTCATGATCAACTTGCCTAACCATCCTCATGCTGGAAAGGACCACAAGGATAGCCTGAAGGCTCCCACCCAGGGACAAGGAGATGGCATGCACCTCTGCTGAATTTCAACATGGAGCAAGGGCTGTCACAGTTCTCTATTTCTGCTGTAGTTTCAACCAACCATGGGCATCAGTACTTGATCTCCCTAAGGACTTTGCCACCATTTGTCAGTTTGTTGTACTGTGGTGGTTTGCGTGTTACTGTAATTCTGGAAGCTATGCCACAGGTATTTTAAATACCAGCAGGGTCAGCTTTGCTTCCACATGAAAACAGACTAGGAAGAATGAGAGACGGACTACGACCAAATATTTAGTCACTGAAACCCTTAGGAATAGCAGTAGAACACTGTCACCAACAGAATATTGAAACATGATGAAGAGCACCAGAATATTGTCAGATAATAGAGTCAGAAGATGAGCCCCTCAGGTTGGAATGTACTCAAAGCAAGATTGGGGAAGAGCTGCCTCATCAAAGTAGTGTTGACCATGACGACACAAATAAAGTAAAACCTTCGAGACTTTGATTTGCTGATGGTACACAACTCAAAATAAAGAGAAACAGCTGTAAGCATCCATTAATAATCAGAATATGGAAAGTACAAAATATGAATCTAGGAAAATTGGATATTAGCAAAAATGAAGTGTAATGTATAAACATCGATTCCCTAAGTGTCAGTGAGCTGAAATGGACTGGCACTAGCCATTTTGAATCTGAAAATCAAATGGTTTACTATGTGGAGAATAACAAATTGAAGAGGAATGGCGTGACAATTATTATAAAAAAGAACATATCAAGATCTGTCTTGAAGTATAACACTACCTGTGATAGGATAACATCCTTACACCTACAAGGAAAACCAATTAATACCACTATTATTCAAATTTATGCACCAACCACTAAAGCAAGTGATGATAAAATTGAAGAACACTACCAACTTCGTCAGTCTGAAATCGATCAATCATGTAATCAAGATGCATTGATAATTACTGGAGACTGCAATGCAAAAGTTGGAAGCAAAGATCAGTAGATGGAAAATATGGCCTTGGTGAGAGAAACAATGCTGGAAATTGCATGGCAGAATTTTGCAAGACCAATAACTTCTTCATTGCAAATGAAGAACATAAAACAAACATAAAATGAATGTTTCCTAAACAACATAAAAGGTGACTATAGACATATACTTTACCAGATGTAATACACAGAACCAAATTGACTACATCTCTGGAAAAAGACAGTGGAAAACCTCCATGTCATCAGTTAAAACAAGGCCAGTGGCAGACTGTGGAACAGACCATCAGTTGCTCGTATCCAAGTTCAGGCTGAAGCTCAAGAACATTAAAACAAATCCACAAAAATCTGTTTACAGGTAAGAGGCCATGTGGAATCACAACTGTAGGATACCTCCACACACATAGGACCCGGTAGTAGCTGGTGAGGCAGACTGACCTAAGAGGGATAATTAGGGATGCACAGCACAAGATGAGGAGGCTGTATCCCTGGAGCCAACTCAATTAGAGGGACCCTCATCATCCTCCTCACCCTTAGAAAACAGGCAGCCAGGGTGAATCTCACTGTAAAAAAGATACATAGTATGCAACATATTTCCAAATGTTGGGCAGCAGGGGAATGCAGACACCAAAATTGCTTAAGGCCAAGATGAGCAGCGTAAGCCAGACTACCACCTGATAGATACTGACAGGCCAAGACCAGCCGTTCACTCTGGGCAGAGACGGTGGGGACCTTGGAGTCCCTCCACTGGCTCTAGTTTTTGGAGCGACTCTTCGATGAGACCGGCCACTGACATCCATCTGCAGACCAAAGCAGAGAGAGCACTGAGTCCCCACACAGTCCTCAGTCCCCAGCCCACCCATGGGAACTCACCTGCAGCCACCCACCCACCTTAGAGTCTCTACCCCTAGTCTCCAGTCCCACTCCTCAGCTACAGTCCCCAACTCACAGAGTCTCACTTTAGCTCTCACACCTGTCAGTGTCTTTGCCTGTTGAACCACATCTCCAGGGTCTCAGCCTGCAACTCTTAATGTCCCAGTGGAGTCTCTGCCTTTACTCTTACCCTTAGATCCACACACCCCTTCTAATTGTCATCCTTTCCTGACTAAGCTGGTATGCTCTGCATGTGGGCTTGGGGCTGGCTGGATCAACATGTTGTCTATCATGAAGAAGATTAACAAAATTAATATAAATGGACCTTTCGTCACAGAGTAAAACAATACAAACAGATACAATTTAACCCCACCAATTTAGAAATGCCTTATCTGCTGGGTCTGGATCTTACATCTGGTTTATCCTTCCAACTCCAGTTCCTTAAACTTGCTACAGTGGCTTACTCTATTATCTGTTGATCCTCATAGTCAGCAACAGCCTGCCTGCTGGTCTTGCCTGCCTGCTGGAACTATTTGTGTGCCTACCTGCTACTCTTGGTTCATCTGACCTGTACTTGGGAATATTCTACCTCTACAATGGTGATACAATCAAGATGGCGGTTCCTGTAGATGTGCAGTGAGGAGTTCCAGCACCAACAACACAGAATACTGAACCAGGCAGGCTCAGGGGATGGTACTAGAACTCTGAACCACATATAAAGGAATATTTACAGCTAGGGAAATTTGTAGAAGAATCAAGAAATCCCTCAGGTTGGAAGGCACTCAAATTGCGACTGTGGAAGAGATGCCTCCTCAAAGTAGAGTTGACGCAAATGGAGTTAAGCTCATGGGAGAAAAGCCCACAGAACCTTCATTTGCTGATGGGGCACAACTCAAAATGAAGAGAAACAGCTGTAACTATCCATTGAAAATTGGAACATGGAATGTACAAAGTATGAATCTGGTAAATTGGAAGTTGTCAAAAATGAAATGGAACGCATAAACATTGATATCTTAGGCATTAATGAGCTGAAATGGACTGGTATTGGCCATTTTGAATCTGA
>NW_006408864.1:2324268-2333738 GCF_000296735.1 Chrysochloris asiatica | reverse complement strand
AGTGAATAAGGAAGACTGTAGAAAGATTGATGTTTTTGAGTTATGGTGTTGGAGGAGAATACTAAAAATGCCATGGCTGCCACAAGAACCTATAGATATGTGTTGGAAGAAATGCAGCCAGAGTGCTCCTTAGAGGCCAATATGACCAAACTTCGTCTCTCATACTTTGGACATATTGTCAGGAGGGAACAGTCGCTGGAGAAGGATATCATGTTTGGTAAGATGGAGGGTCAGAGAATAAGAGGAAGACCTCCAATGAGATAGAGTGACCAGGTGGTAGCATCGATGGACTCAAGTGTGGCAACAGTAGTGAGGTTGGCCCAGGATCCGACATTGTTTCATTCTGCTGTGCATAAGGTGGCTATGAGTCGGTGCCGACTTGATGGCACCTAACAACTACAACAACAACAACAATGAAGCTGAGAAATGCAGCCATCATCCTAATTAACTGTTTGTGTGTTCACAGATTCAACCAACCTGGGGTGGAAAACACTCATGAAAAAAATAGCAATTAAGTGGTCAACACAATCCTCCAAAGGCTAAGAGGGAGCATAAAGTTCTACTTAAATTTTATTAGATATGATTAGGATTCCTAATATGGCACTGGAGGACAAGCACTGGACTGCTAACCACAAGGTTGGTGGTTCAAACTCAGCAGTCGCACATTTGAAACCCTATGTTGTTGTTATGTGCCGTGGAGTCGGTTCTGACTCATAGCGACCCTATACAGGGTTTCCAAGGCTGTAAATCTTTATGGGAGCAGAAAACCTCATCTTTCTCCCGCAGAACAGCTGGTAGTTTTGAACTGCTGATCTTGAGGTTTGCAGCCTGATTCGTTACCACTATGCTACCAGAGCTCCTTTTGAAACCTTATACAGGGTCACTATCAGTCAGAATGGACTGGACAGCACTTAACAACAGGTAAGATAAGTCATCTAGCGATAAAGTATACAGGATGGTGGACATGGGTTAGATACAAGTAAAATTCCATACACAGATTTTGGTAACGACAGGGGTCCTGGGACAATCCCACTCAAACACAGGGATGACTATTAAAACCATTCACCATGTTGATTGTGGCAAGTTTTGCTTTGAGCACCTCATAGCATTTACTAGTTCCTAGCCCATTGCCAGACTACGAAGCTGTTTGAACTGCAGGGTGGGTGGTTCAAGCTCATCAGCTGTTCCTTGGAAACCCTATGGGTCGCTATGGTTCAGAACTGACTCGATGGCACTTAACAACAACAACAACAAGCCCACTCTTCACCTGGGACCTAAATACTGGAATTCTAGACTCACTGGCACCAAGACCCAGTGCTCCCTGGTCAGTTCCTATATGCCATGAATTCTTTCTGTGTTTCTACTCTTCCATCCCTGCAGTCCAGTCCAGTGCTTCCCATCAATGCTCTTACACACTATCTTCATGAGACGTTCCCACAGAAACCACATTTCTAGCCCCATCCCACATGAATTCTGTGGCTTCTGAGACATTTATCAGTTTGTTTGTGTGTGTTTAGTCCTGGATGGGCTTTAGGAAACCCAGAGATTAAAGGTGTCTGATCACAGTTCAGAAGCAAGAAATTCAGCACTGCCTCATTCACCACTAGAATGAATCAGGCCTTTCTCACCTGGAGACAGATCCAGAAAACTACAACAGGGAGTGTCTATTCACAAACAGATCCAGGTGAACAGAGTGATCATTTTCACACAGATCTAGAAGATCCAAGAAAGGAGTGACCCTCCTCAAGCAGATCCAGAAGATCCAAGGAGGGAGTGATCTACCTTGACCAGATCCAGAAGATCCAAGCAGGGAGTGATCTCCCTTGAGCAGAACCAGAAGATCCAAGGAGGGAGTGATCTACCTTGACCAGATCTAGAAGATCCAAGCAGGGAGTGATCTCCCTTGAGCAGATCCAGAAGATCCAAGGAGGGAGTGATCTACCTTGAGCAGATCCAGAAGATCCAAGACAGGAGTGACACTTCTCAACCAAATCCAGAGGAAACAGGAAAGTTCACCTTCTTTGGGTGACATGGTAACCCTAGAACTCAAGGCACCTCATAAAGCACAATGCAATCAGCAGAACCAATCTGTTCCCAGCTCTGAGGAGGCCTGGTAATACCTGAAAATGTAGGGGGGTGGTGAGGGAGAGAAGGAGTGGGGTGTGTGTGTGTAAAAATGGGGTATGGGAGGAGAAAATGGAAGATGGGAGAGGAGAGATATGGGTAGGAGGAATTGAGAAGACAGCTTGGTATAAGAGAGTGAAGGAAGGGGAGTAGAAAGAGAAGAGAGGGGATGTGGGGAAAACAGGGTTTTAGGGGAAGGACGTAGCCTCCCTGTCCCCATTGTCTCCCTACAGTAAATTCACCTAGCCAAGCCCCAGTGCAGGCAAGATCCCATCCCTACAGGTTTTCATCTCCACACATGGCTGATCCTTACTGAAGGAAAACATATCCTGTGACAGGGTAAAGACTTCCAATTGTCTATCTAATATCATCCAATTTATCTTAGGAAACTCTTCTAGAAGTTATTAGCAAAGATGTCATTCCCACTTGCACTCAAGATGGCCACAGGTGTGAGCAGATGCCATTGAGAGGGACATCCAGGGAGCTTTGTGGAGGAAGTAACTTGACCTGGAGTCTCTTCATACCTGACTTGATACTGCTTCCTGCCTAGGATAGAGATGTGACAGCAGGAACTTTAGCAACCATTTTGGCACTAAGAACTTACCTAGCAGAGGGAAGCACACAGGAAGAGTGGCAGAGCAGAGGGGCAGAAGGCATGTTGTCCCTTGTCACAACAGCTCTGGATTTCCTGTCTCAGTGGGGTTTTTTTCGCTGCAGTTGAGTCTCTAGGTTTAATAGCCACATTCTATTTTCAGTCTGCAACTGGCAAGTTATATGTCCACAAGTTATGTGTCCCCTCTTCAGATGGGCAAACAAGCACAGAGACTCTGTCTCAAACAGTGATCCAGAACAGACTTGAAAACGGAGACTTGGTAGTGAAGTTTCCATACCAGGAAGGAAGTGGAAGGGCAGGGTGGAAACTATAGGAGCTCAGAGTAAAATGGACCTGTAGAGTTGTCTGTTTTGAGGGAGGGACTGTGTAGTATGCCACTCCCACATTGGAATGGGCTACAAGGCCACAGGCATATCCCAGCTTCTATGGGGATTGTCATTGTTGTTGTTAGGTGCCATCGAGTCAGTACCAACTCATAGGGACCCTATGCACAACAGAATGAAACACTGTCCAGTCCTGGGCCAACCTCACAATTGTTGCCAAACTTGAGTCCATCGATGCTGCCACTTTGCCAATCTGTCTCGCTGGGGGTCGTCCTGTTTTTCTCTGATGCTCCACTCTACCAAACATGATATCCTTCTCCAGTGACTGGTACCTCCTGACAAGATGTCCAAAGTATGAAAGACAAAGTTTGTCCATCCTGGCCTCCAGGTGGCCTCTGGCTGTACTTCTCCCAACACAGATCTGTTGGTTCTTTTGACAGTCCATAGCACTTTCAATATTCTCCTCCAACACCATAACTCAAAAGCATCAATTCTTCTACTGTCTTCCTTATTCACTGTCCAGCTTTCGCATGCATACGAGGTTATTGAAAATACCATGGTTTGAGTCAGGCACACCTTAGTCCTCAAGCTGACATCTTTGTTCTTCAACACTCTAAAAAGGTCTTGTGCAGCAGAGTTGCCAAATGCAATACGTCTTTTGCTTTCTTGACTGCCCTACCCTATGCTAAACCCTGATGTGACTCTGCAGGTTAATACGCTGGATTACAAGGTCCATTTGAACTGCAAAGTTGGCTGTTCTAGCTCACTAGATGCTCCTCAGAAACCCTATACAGGGTTGCTGTGAGTCGGAACTGACTTAAGAGTAGAAGTAACTAAATTCTAGATTTCCTGTCTCTAGTCTTCTATCATATCTGCCTTGTGAATTTTTCCCCTCCTCCATTGATTATTTTGATGATTCTTTAGTGAATGGCTCATTCATATCATTTTTGTTAACCAATTAAAAAAAAAACAAACCTTTTTATTGTGAATTGATTGGAGGTTTAGAACAGATCATTAGTTTTACATTAAATAAACCATATACTTTGCTTCACTGCATGGTTGAAATCCCCTCCATGTACCAACAGTTAACAGCATTTACCTCTGCTCACTCTAACGATTGCAATTCTCCCTGTGTCGACTGCTACCTTCATCTTTCATCTGCTACCCTCCCTTTTATTGTATATTGCCAGCCCTGTTACCCATGTTAACATGTGTCATTCTCTAGTCCATGAATAATTTACCCATCTCCCTTCCCCCCGTAACCATGATAGATTGTATCTTTTATCAAGAAAATAATTTTTTTAACTTTCTACAACATTGGTTTCATATTATGTTTATTTTTTTGTGATTGACTAATTTCACTCAGTATAAGGAGCTCTGGTAAGAGCACAGTGATTACAAATCAGGCTGCGAACAGTAAGGTCAGCAGTTCAAAACTTCCAGCTGTTCCATGGGAGAAAAATGAGGCTTTCTGCTCCTGTAAAAATTTACAGCCTCAGAAACCCTGTTCAGGGTAGCTGTGGGTCGGAACCAACTCGATGGCACTTAACAACAACAACAATGTCTTCTAGATTCAACCATTTGTGAGGTGTTTAACAGATTCATCATCATTCTTCAACATTTTTTAGCATTCATTTCTGTGTATGTACCAAAGTTTGTTCAACCATTCTTCTGTTGAAGGGCATTTAGGCTGTCTCCATCTTTTTGACATATGTCTGGTAAATAGCATATTGAAGGATTCTGTCTTCTTATCCATTCTGCTTTTTATGCCTCTTGACTGGTACAATTAATCCATTTACATTCAGTGTAATTATGATTACATAAAAAGATTATCAATGAAAAAATAGGGACTCCAATACATGCCATATATATACAAACATTGCAAAAAAAAAAAAAACAACAACACACAAACAACAGAAGACAAAATAGATGACTGGGATGTTCTAAAAATGAGAAACTGTGTATATCAAATGACTTCACCAAGAGAATAAGGGATCCCACAGACTGGGAAAAAAATTTTTTTGCAACAATATATCAGACAAGGGACTGATCTCTAAAATTTATAGAAAACTACAACACCTCTACAAGAACAACACAAAAAAACCAATTTAAAAATGGGCACAGGACATGAACATTCAGGCAGCCAAGATACATGAAGAAATGTTCACAATCATTAGCCATTGTTGTTGTTCAGTACAATCAAGTCAGTTCTGACCCATAACAACCCTGTATAGGATTTCTGCGGAGCAGCTGGTGAGCTTGAACTGCCAACCTTGCAGTTCAAATGGCTTTACATTCTGGCACATTAACCCACAGTGCCACACCAGAACTCCATAATTGGAATACCTAAAACTAGCCCTTATCCTCTCTGGACCTCTACTTCTACATCTGTCAAATGGGGAAAATAGTGGTATCCACTCCACTGGGGGCCGTAAGACTGACTTTTTTTTTTTTTTTTAATGTTTTATTGTGAGTTATGTGATAGTTTACATGGGAGAACACCAGCTTTACATTCATCCTATCGGATAGCATTGCCATGGTTACAATCCCCTCCATGCATCGTTAACCAACCAGAGGATATACCCTGCAAGCCTCCCTCTCTCTCTCCTTCCCCTGCCCCCCACCCACCCACCAAACGGTCATCAGCACACAGCACCTCTCCCTCTCTGGGTCTAAAGTCCTCAGCTGCTCCATCTCTCTTGTGTCACTGCTTCTCTCGATAGGGTCCACCTCTCTGCTCTTCTCCCTTTATGGTGCCAGACACCTCCGCTCCTAGACTGCAAAGTTAATCACTCCCTTCCTTGCTACTAAATATCTACATTTATATTTCCAACACTCATAATCAGTCCTGATAACAATTATTTACTATTGTATCACAAGAGATCTATCTGCATTTCCTTTCATCAGCCCCGCCTAGACAGATTGGATACTACTTAGTGGAGATTCTCCCTTCCTCCATGCCCTCTGGATCTAGGATCCCTTTTGAAAGTTTATAAGCCAGTCACATCTTGGCTTTGTAGACCCCCCCACTTTGGGTAGCCAATGTCTAAGTTGCCCATCCCTGTCTACTCTATGTATGGAGGGGGTGGGAATGATCCTTGCTGTAAAGATTTGTTCCCTCTTTTGAACTACTGCATCCATAGGTGTAGGTCAAGTTCATCAAATTATATCAGATTACTCTTTTTTTCCTCTTCTTCTAGTTGAGCTCTGATCATCCAGTCATTGAAGCCAGGTCAAATGGGTATTATCTGCAAGTGTCGGTGCTCTTGCCTATATCCCCTCTCTTCTTACCATCTGGACGCTTCACTCTCCACTCTAGTCCTCTGTGGCTGTGTCACTGACTCTGGGCCCAAGAGTCCCCAGGTCTTGCCACACTGCTGGGTGCAATAAAGCTAATTTCACAAAATAAAGAGTCACATGAATTTTTTGGTTATCCAGAGCAGATGAAAATTATGTTTACACTATACTAAATCTATTACCTATATGCAACAGCATTACAAAACATTTTCAAATGTTGGAAGAATTACTATGACCGAGAGACACAAACCAAGCAAATGTTTATGTAAGGTTTGCCATAAACCTTGACTTGAAAAACCAAAATAAAAAAAGACCTGCAGTATATGCCATACACAATAAAGTGAGGTATGGCTGCAACGGAGCTGAGCATCACTTCCCTCCAGATCCACAGATGGCAGTCACAGCTTACTCAGTGTCCATTAGTGCCCTGCCTGACTGGTTATTCACCTCAGGGAGCAGCAGGACAGGGTCCTCAGAGCAACAGGAAGGGTGGTTCTCTAAAAGCCAGCCATATATGTGGTGAATGATCTGGATGGATCCTGCTCTCTGCAGAGTTGTAAAGTTACATTGAGGGAGGGGAAATGTGGTCACACCCCTTCTCCACAATTAGGGCTACAGCACACACCTCTAAGACGTGTCATAGAGCCAAGTCACAGCCACCTCTTCACAATCTGGATCAGGGATGACACCAAATTCATGGCCTGACAGCCCCTCTGCCTGCCACTTGTCATCAATGCTCACGTCTAGCCTGCTCCCATCCAAAGACATGGTGAGATCACAAGGTCACATTCACTACCTTTGACATCTAGAGGGACTATGCTTTCTCCACCCCACCCCCAGCAGGACAAGTTCTCTTATGCATCCAAAAACAAAAGTTATCAAATATACCTGGCTGCATAATCTAAAATGGTTATGGGATTGCATTCTCTAAGCATTTCTATACTTATTTCTAACACATCAAAGACTGAACTAGGCTTTCTCAATGAAGGAAGCTACCCTGACAATTAATTGATGTCATTTCATCTAGACATTTAGACTTTGACATACAGACTGTAAATCCTTCATTACAAACCTAAATCCCCATCTGCTACCCTGCACTTCACTTTCACTTTCCTGTCCCTCCTCAGCACCACTCTCTCCTTCATGCTGATTCCCAAAGTCATCACTGCCTCCTGCATGCCCTTTTCTGACCAGGCTTTTTTCACTGTAGTGAGCTCCCATTTGCTTTCTCTCCTCAAGGTGTCCTCTTATTTTCTAGTACAACAAGGTTTCCCCTTCTTGTTTTACCATAAAGTTACATCATTACTCACTTACATATCTTTTATAATCAGTCAGTATATAGTGATGTTGCTTTTGTTAAGTGCAGTCGAGTTGGTTCTGACTCACAGACATACCATATAGGGTTTTCAAGGACCAGCTGGTAAGCTTGAACCACCAACCTTGAGGTTCAAGCCGACCTTGCAGACCAGCATATTAACCCACAGCTACTTACTAATCAAAGACCAAAGACCACAGCACCTCAGTGTAAAGAAAACCAAAATCCTCACCACTGCACCAATAAATAACATCATGATGTTGTTGTTGTTAAGTACTGTCAAGTCAATTCTGATCCATAGCTACTGTGTACAGGGTTTCCAAGGAACAGCTGGTGAGCTTGAACCACTGACCTTGTAGTTCAAATGACTTTACAGTCCAATGCATTAAGCCATATCATGATAAATGGAGAAAATACAGAAGCTGTCAAAGATTTCATTTTGCTTGGATCTGCTATCAACACTCATGGAAGCAGCAGACAAGAAATCAATTGGGGCACTTCCCTGACTAGGCAGCTCAGGTAGGGCAGTCTCGGGGAAAAGGGGTGGAATCACACATAAGAAACCTCTGTCTAGCAGACAGACAGCCTTTGAACAAACATAAGAGCTTATATTTCAACATTCTGAACTCATTTTTTTAAAAGATCAAATTGCTGAGGAATTACAGGCATTTTGAGCTTTTGCCTGCCTGCATGCAGCTCCCGCTTCCGCACCTGTGCTGACGAGTACCTCTGCCCCCTGCAGACCTTGGAATAAAGGGCTAGAGCAACCCCACTTAGAAGGCTGCATTTCCAGAGAAAAGGAAGCATAAACTAACAAAGCCAAACAAATAGAGAGGGATATCGGCACAGATATCAGGAAATTCGGGGTACCCACGGTACAGAGAGACTGAGAGAGGCATTTTTTACGTCATCAAATACGGACACTACCTCTCTGCAGCCATTACCCCCAGCCCTGTACTGCCCCGACCTAGACCAGCCCTTTGCCAAGCCACCAAGGCTCAGGAACGCCCAAGGCACAGGCCCGCCCACTGAGGCCAAGGCCTGCCCTGAGGCCCAACCCGTCCACAGACTGGTCACAAAGGCCCAGGCCCAACCAAGGCCCTAAACGCCTACCCACCTCACGGCCCAGGCTGTCCACAGCCCGGTCGCCGCTGAGGTCCAGGGCCCCCAAGGCCCAACCCACCGTGTAGCCGGGTCGCTGAGTCCCAGTGCCCCTGAGACCCAACCCGCCCTCAGCCCGGTCCCCGAGGCACAGGTCCCCCGAGGTCCAATCTGCCCAACCCGCCCGCTGAGGCCCAAGATGCCCGATGCCCAGCTGCTGATACCCAGGCCTCCTGAGGCCCAAACCGCCTGCCTGAGGCCCAACCCTCCTGCAGCCCAGTTGCTGATGCCCAGGCCCCCAGAGGCCCAAACCACCAGCCCTAGGTTCAACCCACCCACCCGAGGCCCAAACAGCCTGCTGCCGAGGCCCAGGCCCAACTGAGGCCCAACAAAGTTACTCTGAGTTAAGCAATAAGGAGAGTGAAAAGGGAAGACCACATCCTGATCACATCATCCTGAAGGTAATCAGAAAACATAAAAAATTACCAAAACACATAATTAATTAATGATTAGGGCCACAGATAAACGTTAAACATGTCCAAAAAGCAAAAGCAAATGACCATATCAGCACATGTCCAGAAAAAAAGATAAAATATCTGAGACAAATGAACCAGAAACAGACCTTCTCTCCATGCTGGAAGGAGGGCAGGCCTTGGAGATACCTGAGAAAGAATTCAGAAAAATGATTATAAAATGT
>NW_006408864.1:2321089-2323940 GCF_000296735.1 Chrysochloris asiatica | reverse complement strand
AACCTAAGAATTATTGGCATTCCAGAACAAAATGAGTCACACAACTCCACAGAGGAAATAGTCGAAGAACTACTGGAAGAAAATTTCTCTAACATCCTCAAGGGCAAAAAGATAGAAATACACGAAGCCCAACGAAGTCTAGGAAGGGTGGAACCCAAAAGAAAAACACCAAGACATATCATAGTCAAGCTCTCCAAACTCAAAGACAAGGAGACACTCCTGAAAGCAACAAGAGAAAACAGAGGGGTCACATACAAGGGCAAACAAGTCAGACTAAGCTCAGACCTCTCAGCAGGAACCATGCAAGCGAGAAGGCAATGAGGAGACATATATAAAACTCTGCAAGAAAAAAATTGCCAACCAAGAATCCTTTATCCAGCAAAGCTATCAATCAAATATGAGGGTGTAATCAAAACATTCCAGGATAAACAGAAGCTATGGGACTTCACCAAAGCCAACCCTGCGTACAAAACATCCTAAAGGGAGTTCTGTGGACCAAGAACCAACAAGAACAGACAACAACCAGAGATTGATGTACGTGGCAGCACCTCCCTGAATTAAGTCAACAGAAAGAAGAAATGTTAACAAAACAAAACTATAAGAACAAACTGAGAGACTCTAAGAGGGCAGTCAATGACCAAAACAAGTACAATGCAAAAGAAGGTGAACACATAGGAACAGAGATCCAGACAATGAGAAGGTTAGGTAGATTACAGGATAAAATAGACTGCACTAAATGGACAGAGAATTCAATGGACCATAAGGCCAACCTCAAAGAAAATCAACACTTCACAGCATACCAAGAGAATGAGAATCCAAGAAGAATATGAAAACATTAAAACTATAAGGAAACACACAAGAAAGAGCACACAAATCATGAATTCAACAGAGAAAGACAAACAGAACAAAGAAGCAGCAACACCACAAAAAAACGAATATAATGACAACAAATAATCAATACCTATCGATAACTACACTGAACGTAAATGGATTGAATGCACCTGATAAGAGACGGAGGGTGGCAGAATGGATAAGAAAACAAAATCCTTCAATATGCTGTCTGCAAGAGACACATCTCACACACAGAGACAGAAACAGATTAAAAGTGAAAGGATGGGAAAAAATATACCAAGCTAACTGCAATGAAAAGTGAACAGGAGTGGCAGTGCTAATCTCAGATAAAATAAACTTTAAGGCAAAAGCCAGCATAATAGATAAAGATGGACATTATCTCATTAAAGGGACAATTGAACAAAATGAAATAACCATATTAAATATCTATGCTCCCAATGAAAGAGCCACAAAATATCTAAAACAAACTAATAGATTTGAAGAAAGAAATAGATGAATCCACAATAATAGTGGGTAACTTTAATACACCACTTTCAAAAATGGATAGAATAGGAGGGGCGGCCCTTCTCTGACCGGCCAGGACAGGTACGCGGGCTCGGGAGAAAGGAGGTGGCGGTATCACAAATTGGGACCCCCACCTGGTAGACAGACAGCTTTTGGACAAACATAAAACATTAGGCTGCAACTTTTTGAACTTGTTTTTTTGAAGGATCAAATTATTGAGGAGTTACGAGCATTTCTAACTTCCGCACGCCTGCTCTGGGCACCTACCCGGGCACGGCCCCACCCACTGCAGAACCTAGCAGGGCCTGAGCAGAGCCATTCAAAAGGCTGACACTCTCAGAAAACTAGAGCGGCCACAGGAACCAACATAGCCCATCCCAGGGGGGTCCTCATTGCCACATTGGACATTGCCTACGAGTATATAGGACAAATTAAGGGACTCAGGGCACAGGGAGACAGGGAGAGACATTTTAGACGTCATCAAAAATGGACCCCATCTGCCTACAAGCACGAAGCCCATCCCCCACCTCTTTGGCCTAGGCCAGCCCTCTGCCCAGCCTCTTAGCCCCAGGCATGCCCAGCAAAGCATCGGCAGCCTGAGCTGAGTTGCAGCTTAATACCAATAACAAAACACCCCTGCTGTAGTTTAGTCCATCAGACCAAAGCCTTTAGATTTGCAGGAACTGTGGTTCCAGCCCAACAGTTGCTATTGGCAACCATATACTGGGTAGTAGTGGGTCATAATCCACCCCACAGTATCTCAACAAGTAGCAAAGCTCAGAGGCGCCCAAAACAGAGTAAGAACATTATAAACTAACTGAAGAAGCAGAGACGGCAGGGCTTGCTGGCGGCTAGGGTGAAGGCATTGTTGTTGTCAGGTGCCATCGAGTTGGAACTGAAGGAATAGTGAAGGTAAAAAGTGGCTCGGAATTCCAGGCAGAAAGGAGACAAGGCAGAGCGCCGGGATTCGGACCCACAGAGACAGGAGTGGTTTGAGGGTAGGAGGCTTGTAGCCAGTAAAATTTGGAGCGGAGGCGGGAGGTCGCAATCCGTTAAATCTGACGGCCAGGCTAGGAGAACTCGACCCACATCCTGGGCAAGACAGAGTGGCTGGACAAAATAGGGGTCATAGAAACGCCGCAGAAACGCTCCGCAGGAACATTTAGGGACAAAAAAAAAAAAAAGGCACACAGTGTGCTTTGCTGATTTTAGGTGGCTCCGATCTTGTTTTTTTTTCTTTGGTGTCGGGAGTGGGTGCGATCACGGTTTGCCCACATACATCTGGGTGAGGGGAGGTGGGGGCTTAGCCGAGTGGCCGGGACCCGCCCCCACCACTGGCACTTTCCTCTACCAGGAGCTTATGCACCTGAACCAGGCAGAGATGTGGGTTTGGTCTGCCTTTCTTCACTGGTTTGAGAGGGAGCCCAGCGTAGTGTTGTGGGTTGAGATGCTGCACTGCAAACTCTATTGAACGACAAGGATGGTGGGACAGAGC